>NW_027495073.1:0-226812 GCF_021521415.1 Bidens hawaiensis | reverse complement strand
GAATCGGATCAGATTTTCGATCTTGATGACCTCCATACTATGAACGAAATATGAAAATACAAAAAAAAATGTTACATGATCGTCTGAAACGATAATACACTGTTCTTTCATATTTTTTTGTATTGTGTTAAATAAGCGTAACACATATACGATCATAAACCTGAAGTTTATGAATCATGATTATCTAATGGCATGACGGGTTAGACCACACCAAGTCAATGATGTGAAATTTATTGAAGAACCAAAAGATTCTTCCTCATAATTATAAATGTCATATTGCTCTCAAGAGAAATTATTTATTTACCAACTAAGGAAGTGTTTGAATCCCTAAATGTTATGGAATGAGAAAATGATACGCATATCCTAACATGATACCATTTACTGTTTTAAATCGATGCATCGTCTAAATGGTTATCAATTTCACAACATGAAGTTTGTGTGATTTGTGGCTTAGCAAATGAGATAGCAAGCACAATATTCTAGATTTTCATATTTATTTTGGTAAATCACTATTAATAGACGAATTGATTTTGTTGAGACGATCATCAAACGTCTACAATTGATTGCAATGAGAGCAAAAGTTCATGTTTTATTTGGGTGTTTGTCATTTTGCATGCATTCACATCAAGCCAACAAGTTATGATACTTCCTCCCCATTGCAATTGGTTTTTGGTCAGTAACCATGTATCTCTCATTTAATATTTCGTGTTTGTTATATATTGAAATTAATCCACCACAAGACACAAAGATGAGAACACAAAGGAAGTTGGGAATTTATGTTGGGTATTAAATATTATCTATGATTAAATACTTAGAGCCATTAGTGAGATATTTGTTTAATTTATGGCTCATTGGTTTTCACTTTTGTGAATCAGCATTCCCAACATCAGGGGGAGATATAAAAGCAGTTGGAAAAGGAATGAGTATGAAAGAATTATTATTGATCCTCAAAGTTAAACATATGAATGGAAAAGTTCAAAAGAAAATTCATTTGCAAAGATTATGAGTTAGTAACCAGACATGCTTAATGACCTAAATAGAGTGACTAACTAAGTCACATACACCAACTGCTTATGCTCCAATTAATAAACGTCCTGGAAGGACAACCATACATTGGTAATGACTAGTGAGTCTAAGGCACGCCTGAAGCGTAGTCGATTCCAAGAATAATGATTCCTCGAAAATTGGAGCAAATAATAAAGATGGTCAAGTCGAGGTATAGTAAAAAGGTCTCTTGAGAGAAGTTAGACATGATGGTTATTGAAAAAACCTCAGGTACCTGAAAATAAAGAGCTCTCAGTAAATTGTATTTTATCATGTCTACAAGATATATGGAATCGAAATAAAGTCGACTTCGTTATAATTTTGTATATAATATAGCGCTTGAAAATGATGAGGATCATGATTTAAGATATGCCTATGAAAAATGATTGGCCAAATTGGAAAGACGCAAATAGGGCATAGTTGAATTCTCTAAATAATGGAAAGTTTTTTGGATCAACACTCCATACAACTAAAGTTGTAAAATGTGTTAGATACAAATGGATCTTTTGTGTGAGTTATGAAAATTCAATTAAGTGATATAAGGCAAATTTGGTCGCACGAGGATTTTGCAAAGATCCATGAGTGATTTTGAGGGGACACATTCTCCAATGGTGGAAACAATGACTTTCTGATACCTAAATAGTCTGGTAATACGAAGAGAGAATTGATATGCGTTTAATAAATATTGTGATTCAGTTGATACTGAAAGTTTATGAAAGTCTATTAAGGATTTGAATTATCAAATCATATGAATTATGTTCTTGAGAACACTATGACTCATGTTGTATACAGATTCATATTTGAATACGTTATGATTACTTTATATGTTAAATATAACTGGAACTCCTGAAGAGTTCCTAACACATGAATGCTTAAAAGGTTAATTTACACATCTTAAGGATGTAATTCTTGTGCACCAATAAGCATACATAGAAGAAATTGTACCTAATGATTAATGTATATTAATAAACAAAGAATGGTACAATACAGGTTTTGATATATGATATATAAATTGATGTGTCAAATGAGCAAGTTCATGTAGAAAAACTCATGAGGAGTGAATACACATCAATACTTGGTTAAGATGGAAAGAATTTTGTGATGGATTGAAAACGCCTAAGCATCGGCATGAAAGCATCAATAAATGTTCTACAAGGTTAAGATATTGCATATGGACTAAATAGTCAGATTCAGCGTGGTATGCACAATCAGAAAATATTTTGATAAGGAGGGAGATAAGTTGGATGTCATTAGCCATGCTTTTATCAAAATTTTACTATTAAAGTTCATATAATCACAGTTTACAGTGATGATGTACACATCATCGAGAGAAACTGCAGAACTTTTAGAAAGAATTTTTGAAATACATTGACATGATGTGATTATTGCTCGACCTGCAGTTCGAGGATACGTGTAATTATATGTTTATCAATCCATCAAAGTACATCTAAAAGATGTTGAGACATTTTACCAAAGACAAGATTCATTATTTGATTATGTTAAAGGATGTCCAACAATGTACTCTAATATCATTTCCTCCCTGAATATGAACTATTATTAATTCGGAAATACCACAATTAAATGCATAAGTGCATTATATCGTATTGTTAGCTATATATGATTATTATTTTCTTTATTTATATTTATCGGCATGTGTCTAGCTAGGATACATCGGAATGGGTTAAAACATATATTTCAGGTATGAAAGATATGCTTTTATATTTTACTAACCCATTTAGGCCTGTAAACGAACCGAACGTTCGGTGAACTATCGTGAACCGTTCGGCGGGAAGTTCGTTTATGTTCGTTTATTTAATAAACGAACGAACATGAACAAAAAATTTGTGTTCGTTTAATTAAACGAACGAACATGAACACATGTTCCGTTCGTTCATTTATGTTCATGAACGTTCGTTTATGTTCGTTTATGTCTGTTTATTTATGTTCATTTATGTATTAATATTAATAGAAAGTAATTAAATATTATCTGGATAAGTCATCTGCTTAAAGGTTTTATATTTGTTAATTTGTGTTCATTTAAGTGTTTTCATTTAAGTTCGTTTATATTTTGTGTTCATTTATGTTTGTTCATACATGTTCGTTTATCTTTATTCAATTATGTTAGTTTAGATTTTAAACAAACGAACACAATGTCCATTTTTAAATAAACGAACATGAACATAAATATTTGTTCGATTAATTCTTTTAAAGTCAAATGAACGAACACGAACATGCCCTTGTTTGTGTTCATTCTATTCGTTTACAGGCTTTCATTATTCACATTGATGGATGCATTGGTCTCAATCTCTAGGCTCTGCCGATTTTATTTGTGTTCGTGAACCGTTCGTGAACACATTAATTTCTTTAATGAACGAACACGAAGATAAAATCTCGTTTGATAAGTGTTCATGAACCGTTCGTGAACATGTTATTTAGTTAACGAACGAACATGAACAAGGCCTTGTTCGTGTTCGTTCGGTTTGTTTACAGCCCTAAACCCATCAAAATAAGTTTTGTTAGTCTTGTCATGCAGAGAAACACAAAAGGGTATCAATACAATAGTATACGGTTATGAGATGGCACAAAAGAAGTTTTCACGTGAAGATCAAGCAATATTGTTCAACTTAACAATTAGCGTGTCAAGGGACAAAAACACAAGTGATTGAGTATAAAATTTTTGAAGCTTTCACAGAAGATCGATATTTATCATTTTAAATGATGCATAAATCAGGGGGAGATAATACGCGCTGCACTCTTTTTCCCTTAGCTATGGTTTTATCCCACTGGGTTTTCCTAGCAAGGTTTTTAATGAGGCAGCATCTCCAAGCGTAAGAAGTTGATAACCAAGGGGGAGTATTATGAATAATTATTGATATAGTTATCAACACCTAAATAGACTGGCTTATTCTCCATGCTTCTCCATCCCTATATAATATCTTGTTGTATCTTATTGTATTATATACATAATTAATAATAATCTCCATCTTTCTCCATCTGTCTCTTTCTTACATATTTGGCTATTAGGCTTGTTTCACAATAAGATTGTTGTATTTGAGTATGGACAAATTTATGATTTGCTTTACTTTTGGCACCGTAACCAGATACCAACCGAAGTGTCATCGATTCGTAACCGCAACGGGTGTTTTGTTTTGTTAATTTGTTGTATTTTTCGCGTTAACAAAGTTTCTTGGGGGGGGGGGGGGGGGGTTATTACTGGTTTCGTAATCAGGCACCGATCGAATTCACCTCGACTCGCATACGCACTGCAGGATTTGATAAGTTGTAAGGGTACGACTGTCAATAACATCAGCCCGGCGCATCGCACCGGGAATCTTCCTAGTTTATTATAATAGATATTAGACAAAAAAAAACTTATATAGGTACAATGTTTTGAACTTATATCCAATATAAAATTCATAACGTTTTTAACATGGGAAGAAAAAAATAGAGTAAAGTGTGGTTTTCTTCTATGTGGTTTAAAATTTGCTATTTTTGTCCAAAAGTTTAAAATTTGTTACTTTCGTTCCTAAGGAATCATTTACATTGCACTTTTCGTCAATAAGGTTTCGTTTTCATTGCGATTTTCTTCCATGTGATTTGTTAAAATATGTTATTTCAGTCCAAAATATGTTAATGAAAAGGACGAAAATCGCAATGAAAATCAAACCTTAGAAACGAAAATAACAAATTTTAAACTTTTGAACTGAAATAAAAAATTTGATCAAATCACTTGAACAAAGACCACAGCTCACTTAAAATAATATTATAAAGTTCACATTTAAAGGTGTTTGATTTTTGTGTAGGATTTTTTTCCTTTTGGTGAACTTTTAAAAAATGTTAAACAAGAACTAAACAGATGGTGACAATTAAGTCAAAGAGACTACTAAAGTTTATCTCATAATTCAACGACAAGTTTGTAAGTTATCATAGAATCCAAGACTTAATACGGAGTATCAAATAAAGATAATGTAAATTATGTTAGAGCGCGTGTTACACACGTGTTGAAAAAATAAAATAACAACATAAGAATTTGTAAAAGAAAATACTTAATTTTTTCAAACTCAGGTAATAGTTTCAAATCCATAATATTCCGCCCGATATTTAAACTAACAATATATCAACACATCTAACTATACTATTAAAGTAACACAAGTTGTCTATATTAAATTTAACCAAACATCCACATAAGATGCCAAGTAGATGTCATATCACTATTTTCTACTATATTATGACCAATGACCCATTTTTCTATTATAACCCATGACCCGGACTTTCACTATTTCCTATTATATTATGACCAATGACCCGTTTTTTTATTATAACCCATGACCCGTAAGATTTTATAAAATTTAAAAAAATAAATTATTATGTGATACGGGTTTCATTGACTTAACATATATAAATGTGATTTTTCTTCAAGTATAAAACCAAAATTATTTATAATTGTTAACATTTTCATAATTCGTAACATGACATTGTTTCTCATATCTCTTTAACACAACCATTAGATTGTTTATCGTTTTTCTCTTTATTTTAAAATATAATATATTTTTATTTATTTTCTTTTACAACCTTAGTCTTTATAAATTTAGTTTTTAAATCTGTGACAACATTTTGTTATAAGTATCATTTTTATACACACAATATTTAATATAACAATATTGTATGAAGGTTTTATTTGAAATAAATCAAACATCAAGATTTGGTTTCAACTTAAAATTATAGTGTATAATATATCAAAAACTTAATAAAAAAATTCATAAATAAAAATTAATATATGAAACAATTGAATTTACGTATTACATATAATAATTTTTTATTTTTATTATATTTTTCGCCTGTGTAGAACACGTGCTCTAACCTAGTATTTAATACAATAATACAAAATGACAATATGGTCCAATTTCAAGTAAACCAATAATCTACATCCTTCGCCTCCTTTCTTCAAACAATGTGAACTTTGAAATAAATGATCAACTTTGTATTGTGAATTTTTTTGGATCTACTTGGCTTTTACAAATTCGAATTACCTCTAACAAATATCATAATAGAAAAAATGCATACATACATACATACATAGTTAGGTAGTTAGTAAATTACCATCTTGACAAAAATCCGCTTTTGAATTAAAAAGTCTAACTTTTAACTTCAATACGTCAACATATTGCATTTCTTAAAATCCAAAACATGTCCATTGTTTTTTCTTTTGCTTTAGGCAAACTTAAAACGAGATGTAAACCGTTGACATTTATTTTGAAAGTACTTACACTGCTTGAAAGCTGGAGTGTCTAGCCGAGTTCACGACAAAGAAATCTCCCTTCTTTTTGAGTACCATGATTAAAAGAATATTAACACAGATTGATTTCTCATGTAAAATTGTAAATATCGTTGTCGTGTAACATGTAGCTTTAAATAAAAACTTAGCACATAATTTAATCAAAGTAGATGTATGTTTCCACCAAAACTTTTTCGGTGTGTGTAACATCTGTAATACCAAGAGAAACAGTATAAACATCCACTATTTTATCATTTAAAATTAAATATATATATTTACCTTTCCTTAAAGTCTAGTTGATTTACTGTTTAATTAAGAAACCTGTTAGCTTAGCAGACAGTCATAGTCAAATTAAAAGATATATATTTAACTTTCCTTAAAGTTTTTTTTTCTTGTTTATTAACTATAAAAATGGACAAACTATTGACAAAATACAACGACCAACAAGTGATGCATTTAATGAGCATTCGGTTATCATAAGATGCATAATTGATACATATGAGAAATAATTATCTCTCATAGTTCTATGCTAACATACTTCAACTTAACCATATGCTATGTTGTTGTTTAACCTTCGTTTATGCGTTTTGACCTCCTTTATGTGTTTTAACATTCGTTTATGCATTTTGACCTCTGGTTATGCATTTTGGCCTCCCTTATGCGTTTTAATCTCAGTTTTTGCGTTTTGACGCCTGTTTATGCGCCTTGGTCTCCTTTATGCGTTTTGTCTTCCGTTTATACGTTTTGACATCCATTTATGCGTTTTGACGTCTGTTCATATGTTTTAACCTTCTTTATGCGTTTTTAATACATTTCTAGTTTTTATGACGCTATTTTATGTATTTCTAAGTGAATTTTAGCCAAAATTTGGTTTTGGTTGTTAACTGAAATGAAACGAACCAAAAACTAACAAACTAACCAAATAAACTTAACCAAATTAACCAAAAACCAATTCGTTAACAAATCAAATTAAACGATGACTTTGGTTTTGGCTAATAACCGAACCATGCACACCCCTCCTATTCATAACCATACATAAGTAACAGGCTTATTGATTTATAACAGTTCTAACAAAATCATAATGTTCAACAAATTCCGGGTCTTCTACACATATACCCGGGTCTTTACCGAGCCACAATTTTCTCGTTTTTCTTTAGTTTTCTAAGAATTTTGGAAAGAACACATGGACACAAACACAAACAAGACACAACAATGCAACAAACCTTAAGAAATTAAGAAATACAAAAGCCGGGTAACATTTAGGCAGCGGCAGTGATGTACTCGATCGCTTGTTTGCATATTCCGGTCATTGTTGCCTCAGGCCCATACACCTACAAAAAGATTTATAAGCGAATATACAATTTAGGCCGAATTTCTAAAAGACAGATTTTCCCTTAGTTTCTAAAATGTTAATGTTGAGAAACTAAATGATGAAAACTTCTTCACCTCAATTGGAATGCCAATTTGCTCGCCGAGTTCACGCATCTTCGCTAGTCCTTTTTGGTAATTTGGACCGCCTCTCCTTACATAGATGTGCATGTTAGCAGCCTTCAACTTAGCCTCCTATAACAAATGTCAAAATCCATTTTCACCATTTGAAATCAATTTTTTTTTTGTCAAAAATGGATTAAATTACTGTTGCTCATAAGCTGTTGAAACCGACTGAACCACCCAAACCAAAGTAAGTACATCGGTTGTTTAAGATGTATACGGTTCAGTTTTGACAGTTCGAGTTACTTTAGAAATGTACCATTATTATATATATGAAGTTATGAACCATCCTTAACATTTTAAGAAAAAATAATAAAAAAACTATGCTTTTGAAAAAAAAAAACTGGTTTAAAACGCAACAATCAAACCACCAAAATTGTCCAGTCCAACCAACACAGTCAGTTTGACGTTTTGTCTTTCGAAACCGTAGTTAGCGGTTCATACCAGAATATTAATAAAAGTCGCTAGATTAAATGCAAATGAATAAGCACCTTCTCTTTCATGGCTCGAATGATGCCATTGAATGTGGCTGCAACATCAGTGAAGTTAGCAATTCCACCTCCTACTACAAGAGCTCGCCTTTGACCGTCTGGATCAGCAGTTGCACACTGTACACACCAAACCCTCATCTTCAGTTTTGACTTTTGAATATAATATATGAATATTGATGATTCTGCACTTGTGTCCAACAACATTAAGAGAGAGTAATTTAGCTTACATCAATGACAACTCGAGCGTACTGCAAAACCTCCTCTTCAGCTACTCTCAAAAAAATAAATAAATAAATAAATAAAAATTGCACTGATTTGTCATTTTAGTGAGTATGTATATGCAATTTGGCATCTGATGTGACAATTAAATTTTTTTTTTAATATAAATGTGAAATAACTTTTATTCATATATTCAGAGACATTCAACATATATGGAGTATCTGATGTGGAGCTGCCATGGAGTCCACATTTAAAAAATAATTTAACACGAGATTGGTTGCTAAATTTGGGGAAAATACATTTTGAATCTCTCAACTCATTCTACATGCTTCCTGACTAGCATTTTTTTTTTAAAATTTTAATTAGAGAGATTCGGCACGGATTTGCATAAATCGAGCGAAAAGGAGTGGAAACATACTGTATCAGCATATATGACACTAGCACCTCCACCAGCAACCATGGTCCAAATTCGTCCCTTTGGATTAAGAACTGTAAACTTCAAAGATGCACTAGTCTGCAACGTTTCAATATAAACAAAAATTTTAATCATGCAAATGTTACTTACTGTAAGAGTATAAACAGGCATTTACTAATTCAGGTGAAAAGGAAAAAAAAATCTAAAAGCAGGATGCTTGAGAGTCACTTTATAAAGTTCAAAAAATGGTTAATAATGTGTACCTTTTCATCTAGTCCATGAATAAAGCTTTCGGTAGCACTCATAACTCTTCCAAAGGGCAATGGGAACTCAAGGTTGCCCCACCTGGAAAAATAAAAGAAATGTAAGATAACACATGAATATGTCATATTCTATAGTAGTAATAATAATAATAATAAGCAATCGCATTAAGTTTTCTGAAATTTAAGTGCAAAACAGAAACCAATTCATAGCTTATTACTGAAAAAAGATTCCACGTCAACAGTTTTGCAAAATGAGCAAAAGAATAACCTTATACATATCAAGCAAGTCATTCGTTGATGCGGTCAATAATAAAATCAGTAATAAAATGCAAGATGGTTTCTATTTTGCACTTAATTTAAAGTTGCTTGCTAAGAAAAATGCAAAATTTGTATCTGCTTTTTGTCCATTAAAAATAAACATACTTTTTAAAGTTCTTGAAAGCAGCAGTGTCATCAAGCTCTCCTCTCATGTCAAGAGGATAAGGCTTTCCATCAACCAGGGTAAAAGGATTCATTTCTAAGAAAGTGAAGTCAAGATCTGAAACACACAAAATAAAAAAGATCAAATTGTAATTTACCTATGAGATGTGCTCATGTGCTGCTTAGGTAAGTAATTAGAGTAGAGATTTGAATAAATTGTAATTTACCTATGAATAAAGCATATATAGATTTGATGAACTCCTCAATTACAGGTTTAATCTACATCATTGAAGAAATAAGTGTCATATATCCATAATATACAAACAATTATCAGTTGAATTGTGCTTTAGCTTGCTATATAATAACATGATGTTGTATAAATGTGAGTAATAAACCCACCTCCAATGGAAGGGTAGCAACAAGTGGAGCGCATATCTCTTGATTCAAAGACACACCAGTAGGCAAAAAGATGGTCTTGACCTGGAAATTGGGCGAAGATGTGAAATTATATGAGAAAAATATAGAGTAAAAAATTGGAAAATTGCATAAACTTATGAGCACAAAACATTGGGTTGGCCCACTCTTTTATGTTCACCTTTTAAGTCTTTTATAAATAGCTAATGTGTTAATTATGATTAGAAAAATAATGTTATTATAGTCATAAGTTCAATCTTTGAATGATACAATATAGCAGGTTGTATGTATCAAAAATTGAATATATGTTGACTTTCAACCCATTTCACTCGCTCATTTATGAACAAACTACAAAATCCACTCACTCGTAAATAAATGTGTAAAAAAGTTTCATTTTACTTTTTGCACAAAAATAAAATAACAAAAGTGGTGTACCTTTTCCCAATTCTCTTCAATGTCAATTCCTCCACATTCTGAAAAGCTAATGCTACATCCTAATCGATCAGAAACAATGTTAATGTAAAACTCCTCATTGTGTGGAACAAATGGTTCAACAATGAATGTGGTTATGGGTCCTTTGCATCCTCCCATCTCAACCTGTTAAGTCAATACAACTCTTTAGAAAGCATACTAAAAAACTCTGTTAGTTAGTTTATATTGGATAGCTAGACAAAGCCCATGGGCCTATTATTGGATGTAATTAGGGTTTGCCTCTTGTATATATGTGTGTACACACTATTGTAATATTCATTCAGTCAATAAACATCCTCTTTCTAACATGGTATCAGAGCTACGGCTCTCGATCCAAACCCTAGTCTGAAAAACGAGTTCTGGTCCCCCTGCACAAACCCTAGCCGCCACCGCCTGTTCTGTCACAGATCTTTTTCCGACACATCCCCAACCATCACCGCCACCACCATTGTCCCCGGACACCCTCGTTTTAGATAACCCGAAAACCGACGCCGCACGCGCCTCCACGCGCCACCCTTGTTCCACCACTGCCACCCACGCGCCGGCGAGTGACGGCGCGTGGCCACTTTTCCGGCCACCGGATTTTTTCTTGACTTCTTGTTTTTTTACCTCCGAACATCCCTGTGTTGTTAGTTTTTCGATTCGGACACTTTTGTTTTTCTGCCCCGGCTCGTGTATTCGTTCTTGCTCGGTGTTCAAATCTTCAGCTTCTATGGCCAACAACAAGACTCCAGAAACTCAGATTGCTCCAGGAATCATCAACTACTCTGCTGTCCTACGCATTCCCATCAAGCTTGACTCCAAAAATTGGGGTTCGTGGAGTCTCTTTGTCCAAAAAGGCCTTACTAGTGTGGACAAAGACGACCATCTCACTAAGCTACCTACTGATCCGATTACCCGAGAGTGGCGTATTGATGACAGTGGAATACAAATGGCACTATGGAATGCCATGGAACCACAAATTCTCACTATTGCCCAAAACTTTTCCACTGTGAAGATGTGGGATCACCTTTCTTCATCCTTTTCGGCTCAAGAGTCTCTATCTCATGCATATTCTGTGGTCCAGGCCTATGGCAGAGCCGAACAAGGCGATTCTACATTCACCGATTACTTTACACGATTTTCTAAACTCCGGGATGAGCTTCGTGCTGCATATCCACCCACTACTGATTTACAGGTCCAGGAGGAGCGAAACACCAAGATGGATGTCATGACCTTCATTGCCGGTTTATCACCCAGGTATTCGAGCGCTCGGCCCTTACTGTTGAGTAACCCTTCGGCTACATCCTTTGTTGAATCAACTTATCATCTGTTACGGGAGATGTATGGTCACGATGCAACTCCTACAGACACATCAGCTATGTATACCTGTCACACCCGGCCCTGAGCGGCGGAAACAGCCGGGCGCGCGCGAGTGGGAATTGATACTTAAGCACGGGCCATTGCAAACATTCAAAGTAAGATTTTCATTGCGCATGAAAAGTTTAATACAAATACATTACATTGTTTAAAAATTACATAAAAACATCCAAGTATAAAAATTGTTGAAGATTTCCACGCCATATCCCCATGCGCGGCGGGAACAACCACGCGCATCGAAGGGATAGAACTAAAATCTTCCAAAAAGCTAGTTTAGATGTTCAGCGTGAGGTGCTCTAAGTGTGACTCCATGCGCTACCTAGTTATCTCCTGAAAGACACGTAAAAACAGTTGAATCAGTATAAACTGAGTGAGTTCACAAGTCTTAGTAACTTGATAAATCGTATTGCATCATAATCTTGATACAAATCATTCTGAAACATAATTCTGATAGCATCATTAAAACACATGCTTGGTAAAACATAGTTCTATCAACATATTCTGATAAAATCGTTCCGCGGGTTACGCGCGAACATTTCTGGGAACTGTGCTCGTCTATGCAAAGTGGCGCTGCCACTACGAGCTAAAATAAGTAATATCGTCCCGCGGGTTACGCGCGAACGTTTCAGGAACATGTGCTCGTCCATGCAAAGTGGCGCTGCCACTACGAGCTAAAATAATAATTCCGTCCCGCGGGTTACGCGCGGACGTTGTGCCGGAAAACAAGGCGCTCGTCCATGCAAAGAGGCGCGACCCCTACGAGCGGGCTCAAACCCATAGTACTGCCCCATGACCATACTAGGCACTCGTCCATGCAAAGAGGTGCGACCCCTACGAGTGGGTGGATCAAACCAGCAGTCCCTACCCTTAGAGTTCCAATGGTAAAGTGATCACTTACTCGAGTTCTAGCGCACATACATCGAAAACCTTAGATAACCGTTTGCATTACTCATCATGAAACATAACTTAAACACATATCGCTTGCATAGCTTGTAAGTATACCATGATAAAACATTATTTAAGTACGTGTCCCTCGCCCCGAAAACAGTTTAAAAATAGTGAAAACAGTGAAAATAGGGGCTGTGAGACTCACCTGTGGTTCTTGTTAAGGGATTAATCGAGATTCGGGTTTTCTTGGTGTTGGCCCCGGAATCGAAGGTCTAGAATACGATTAAATAACAAGAAGTATATATATTAAGATCAAGAAATAGGAGAATATGAGGTTTGGAAAGTAGATCTCAAGTTTATAACCTCGGCTTACCTAGTAACTGGAACGGAATCGAAAATAACGGATGCTCGGGAGATGATTAGTGCAAGTTTGCAGTTCTTTGGAGTGTGTTTTGAGTGATAATTTAGGTTACATATTTATAGGCAAACTCAAGGGAACACAATCCCTTGCTTTAGGGGATTGAAATCTTTTCATATCTATGTGTAATGATGATAAAGTATGGAAATTATTATTGTTTATTGTTTATTTAAAAGTGGAGGAGTGGACAAAAGATCTTGATTTGATTTGGGCAGGACATGCAGGTCTGGGGTTGGTGAGAATAGGGTGGCTGACAGTTGACTTTTCATGTTACAGTGTGCTTTTTCAGGTACTTTTGTCAGTGTACAGTAAAAAGTGGAAAATCTCTGAAACACGCTACCGTTTCCTTTTGGGCGGGAGTAATCTCCTTATGTCTGGAGAATAGACTAAGTGTTCTGTGCGCATCACTTTGTGCGCATAGCTTTCTGCGTGTAGGACATTTATTTGCTGCGGGTAGGTGCGTAACCTTCTCGCAGTTAGGGATATTGAGTTTCATTTGTAGATTCTCCAGGTGGTCTTGGTATTTCAACATAGTGATCAGTCATGTTGAAGTCAATTCCATCTTGGAGCTTCAGACAAACTAGCTCTCAATGTTCCCGCCATGCGGGGAGGTTAGTTCCCTTCCGCACGCGCATAAACGATTTAGGATGCACCCGCCTTAGCATCATGCGGGATGGTCAACCCATAGACAACATAACGTTAAGTTACATGAAAACATAAAGCCAAAACATTCGCGCATGGCGCATATAACATATGCTCACGCTGGTTCTTAACATGGTGCGCTCGCGCAGGTTGCACATAACAAATGCACGCGCTGACTAACATGGCGCGCTTGCGCAGGGCGCACATAACAAATGCACGCGCTGACTAACATGGCGCGCTCGCGCAGGGCGCACATAACAGATGCACGCGCTGACTAACATGGCGCGCTCGCGCAGGGCGCACATAACAGATGCACGCGCTGACTAACATGGCGCGCATAATATTTACAATCACCTAATTATTAGGTTGATTACTTAGTTTAAGGGATTGGGAATTTACCGGGTGTCACATTCTCCCCTCGTTAAACGAATTTCGTCCCGAAATTTAGGAGACGTTGCTGGCAGAAGCCATGCTCTGAAAGAGGTGTGGGTATTTCTTGCGTATTTGGTCTTCTCTTTCCCAAGTGAATTCAGGCCCACGCCTCGAGTTCCATTGAACCTTTACTAACTTGATTTTGCTCCTGCGTAACTTTTGTTCCTTCCAATCGGTTACTGCTATAGGTTCTTCTACGAAGTGCAGCTGTTTGTCGATGTGAATCTCTTCCAACGGCAAAATCAACGTTTCGTCAGATAAGCACTTTTTGAGGTTGGACACATGAAACGTATCATGAACTCCACTGAGTTCGGCGGGTAAACGGAGTTTATAAGCAACCGGACCGATCCTTTCCAGGATCTCGAATGGTCCAATGAAGCGCGGATTCAACTTTCCTCGCTTGCCGAAACGGGGGACTCCTTTCCATGGAGAGACTTTCAAAAGTACTTTATCCCCTACTTGAAATTCCAATGGTTTCCTTCGCACATCTGCGTAGCTCTTCTGTCTGTCGCGCGCTGTCTTAAGGCGATCCCTTATCTGAAAAATCTTGTCTGTTGTTTCTTGGATCAATTCTGGACCAGTCATTTGCTTGTCACCTACTTCAGCCCAGCACAGTGGGGATCTACACTTGCGCCCATACAAAGCTTCGAACGGCGCAGCCTTAATGCTTGTGTGATAGCTGTTGTTGTAAGAAAATTCAACCAATGGGAGATGAGTATCCCAGCTACCTTCGAAATCGATTGCGCACGCGCGTAGCATATCTTCCAATGTCTGGATTGTTCGCTCGCTTTGCCCATCCGTTTGAGGATGATATGCCGTACTCATGTCAAGACGAGTACCTAAAGCCCCTTGTAACGATCTCCAAAACCTTGATGTGAACCGACTATCTCTATCAGAAATGATGGACACTGGGACTCCATGTTTTGAAACTACTTCTCGAATATACAGTCGGGCTAACTTTTCCATCTTATCGGTTTCCTTGATCGGCAGGAAGTGCGCTGACTTAGTTAGCCGATCCACAATAACCCATATTGTGTCATAACCCCCAGGTGTCCTTGGTAGTTTGGTGATGAAGTCCATAGAGATTTGTTCCCACTTCCACATGGGAATTTCTGGCTGCTGAAGCAACCCTGATGGTTTCTGGTATTCAGCCTTCACCTTTGAACACGTCAGGCACTTACTGACATACGTCGCGATGGCGCCTTTAAGATTGGGCCACCAATACAGCGTTTTAACATCTTGGTACATCTTGTCTGCGCCAGGATGTACGGAATACCGCGTCTTGTGAGCTTCGTTCAATACCTGCTCGCGCAATCCTCCCTTGAGAGGGACCCATATGCGGTTAGCGAAAAATAGATTGCCGTTCTCTTTAAGTTCCAAATTCTTAACCATACCCCCAAGGCATTCGTTTTTAACAAACTCTGGTTTCAAGGCTTCTTGCTGAGCGTCTCGGATGCGGGTAGAGAGATCTGCGTGAATGGTCAACCTTAGAGCCTTGACTCGTAGCGTTTTTATTCGCTCCTTCCTACTTAGCGCGTCTGCTACCACATTCGCCTTTCCAGGGTGGTACTTAATTTCACAATCATAATCGTTCAACAACTCCACCCATCTTCGTTGCCTCATGTTTAAATCCTTTTGATCAAATATATGTTGAAGGCTCTTGTGATCCGTAAAGATTATACACTTTGTACCATAGAGGTAATGGCGCCAAATCTTTAGCGCGAAGACAACCGCTCCAAGTTCTAAATCATGCGTTGTGTAGTTCTTTTCATTGGTCTTGAGTTGGCGTGAGGCATACGCTATGACTTTGTCTCGCTGCATAAGGACACATCCAAGTCCCTGATGTGAAGCGTCGCAGTAAACAACAATGTCATCCATCCCCTCGGGCAAAGACAAAATTGGCGCACTACATAACTTCTGTTTCAACATTTGAAATGCTGTTTCCTGATTTTCGCCCCAAACAAACTTCTTGTCTTTCTGAGTTAGCGCGGTCAGAGGTAGAGCTATTTTGGAGAAATTCTCAATGAAGCGTCGATAGTAGCCAGCTAGTCCTAGGAATTGCCTCACCTCAGTTGGGGTTTTTGGCGCTTCCCAGTTTTCGATGGCCTTGACTTTGGAAGGATCAACGTGAATTCCTTTCTCGTTTACCACGTGACCGAGAAAGTGAACTTCTCTAAGCCAAAACTCGCACTTGGAAAACTTCGCATACAACTTTTCTTTCCTCAACACTTCCAAAATCAATCTCAGGTGTTGCTCATGCTCGGCCTTGGTCCGTGAGTAAATCAGAATATCATCTATAAACACAATTACAAACTTGTCCAAGTATGGTTTGCACACGCGGTTCATCAGATCCATGAACACAGCCGGCGCATTAGTTAGCCCGAAAGGCATCACTAAGAACTCATAATGGCCGTATCTAGTTCGGAAGGCTGTTTTCGGCACATCTTCCTCATGGACCCTAAGTTGGTGGTATCCTGACCGTAGATCTATCTTCGAATAATAACTGGATCCCTGCAACTGGTCAAATAAGTCGTCAATCCTCGGTAAGGGGTACCGATTCTTGACTGTCAGCTTGTTCAGCTCCCTGTAGTCAATACACATTCTGAACGAACCATCCTTCTTCTTAACAAACAGTACTGGAGCTCCCCAAGGTGAAAAGCTTGGGCGTATGAAACCCTTATCCAATAGTTCCTGTAACTGATTGGATAGCTCTTGCATCTCAGATGGAGCTAATCGATAAGGCGCTCGAGCTACTGGCGCAGCTCCTGGGACTAAATCAATACGAAACTCGACTTGTCGCGGCGGCGGTAATCCGGGCAAATCTTCAGGAAAAACTTCTGGAAATTCGCGCACTACTGGTAAGTCTTCAATTCTTCGCTCACCTCCTTTCTTTTCTACGACATGCGCCAGGAAGGCGTAGCACCCTTTCCTTAGGCACTTTCGCGCCTTTAGGCACGAAATCAGTTTCGTCGCAACTCCCCTTCTTTCCCCTTGAATTACCAAGGTTTCTCCGTTCAACAGTGGGATCCGAACCTGCTTTTCATGGCAAATAACTTCCGCGCGGTTCTCGACTAACCAATCCATACCTACCACAATGTCAAAACTTCCCAAGTCTATTGGCAACAAGTTAATATTGAACCCGTGACCTCCCATGACTATAACACATTGTTCAGTTCTTTCGTTCGCGCATAACTGCCTACCATTGGCTAGTTCTATAGTATAAGGCGTGTCTAGTCTACTGGTTGCTAGGCCTAGGGAGTCTTTAAACTCAGCGGATATAAAACTTAGGTCAGCGCCAGTATCAAATAAGACAGATGCAAAATGTCCGTTAAGCAAAAACGTACCGGTTACCACATTCGGCTCTTCTTTAGCTTCGCCTGCGCCGATCACAAAAGCTCTCCCGCGAGCTTGGTTCCCCTTTTGCGGGCAATCCCGACTAAAATGCCCTGGCTTCCCGCATGCGTAGCAGTTGTCGCTTGCTCCAGCTTCTCTGACACGGCAATTCATCGTCTTGTGCCCTGGTCTGCCACATTTGGCACATTCGATTCTTGCGCATTCACCCTCGTGGTGATACTTGCATTTGCTGCACCATGGGCGAGGCCCGCTGTATCCTTTTCGTGGTGGCTCCGCGGCCTGAATCGCGTAAACCCTTGCGCTTTCCTGCTTCTTGAATGGTGGCTGCTTGGAGTCGGACCCTCGGTGGTGAGGGTTCCATTTCCTCTTGGGATCAGAGGTTCGCTGCTCGATTCCGCGCGTAGTCAACATACCCGCACGGATCGTATCCCTTGTAAGGGTGATGGCCCGCGCTACCGCCTCATCAAAGGTTGGAGGCGCTGCGGCGTTGAGCGGAACCCTAACAACAGGAGGTAACCCAAAAATATACCTCTCGATCTTCTTTTCCTCCGTGTTTGCCATGTCTGGCACCAACTGGCAAAGTTCGTTGAACCGGTTGTTGTAGGCGTCGATATCCGTTCCTACCATGGTGTGGTTCCAGAATTCCTGTTGTAGACTCTGGATTTCTGCGCGAGAGCAGAACTTTCTCATCATCATCTCCTTCAGTTCCTCCCAGGTCTTGTGGAGAGCAACTTCTCGCCCCAATGTTTTCGTTTGAAGCTTCCACCAAGACGAAGCTGCCTCTTGGAACATGCAGGTCGTGTAAAGGACCTTCTGGTTCTCACTACATCCGCTAATGGAGAGAACTGTCTCCATCTTGTCAATCCAGTTGTAGAGCCCAATGGCCCCTTCGGTTCCCTTGAATGGCCAAGGCTTACAGGCCATGAATGTCTTATAGGAGCATCCTTTGTCCAAGGCTCCTGATTCGGGTTCTGGGGTCTCATTCTGACGACCCTGACTTGATTCGGCCTTGCTGGCCTCATGTGTCGCAATCGCCTGCGCGATTATTTCCGCGAGTTCCTCGGGTGTCATGGTAATTCCTTTGGCTTTAGTTGGAGGCATTCTTGCTTTAAAAGAGTGAAAATATATCAGACTTAGCGCATGTACTCTGAGCGCATAATGTTATCATTATTTACTAGACAGTGTGACCCGTGTTCCTAAGTGTGTGTATAGTTTCTTTTGAAAATATTTTCTTTGAAAAATATTTCATGCGATTCCCCAACGGTTATAGTCTAGGTTAAAACTTCTTTTCCTAGTTCGCTATAACCAGTGCTCTGATACCAATCTGTCACACCCGGCCCTGAGCGGCGGAAACAGCCGGGCGCGCGCGAGTGGGAATTGATACTTAAGCACGGGCCATTGCAAACATTCAAAGTAAGATTTTCATTGCGCATGAAAAGTTTAATACAAATACATTACATTGTTTAAAAATTACATAAAAACATCCAAGTATAAAAATTGTTGAAGATTTCCACGCCATATCCCCATGCGCGGCGGGAACAACCACGCGCATCGAAGGGATAGAACTAAAATCTTCCAAAAAGCTAGTTTAGATGTTCAGCGTGAGGTGCTCTAAGTGTGACTCCATGCGCTACCTAGTTATCTCCTGAAAGACACGTAAAAACAGTTGAATCAGTATAAACTGAGTGAGTTCACAAGTCTTAGTAACTTGATAAATCGTATTGCATCATAATCTTGATACAAATCATTCTGAAACATAATTCTGATAGCATCATTAAAACACATGCTTGGTAAAACATAGTTCTATCAACATATTCTGATAAAATCGTTCCGCGGGTTACGCGCGAACATTTCTGGGAACTGTGCTCGTCTATGCAAAGTGGCGCTGCCACTACGAGCTAAAATAAGTAATATCGTCCCGCGGGTTACGCGCGAACGTTTCAGGAACATGTGCTCGTCCATGCAAAGTGGCGCTGCCACTACGAGCTAAAATAATAATTCCGTCCCGCGGGTTACGCGCGGACGTTGTGCCGGAAAACAAGGCGCTCGTCCATGCAAAGAGGCGCGACCCCTACGAGCGGGCTCAAACCCATAGTACTGCCCCATGACCATACTAGGCACTCGTCCATGCAAAGAGGTGCGACCCCTACGAGTGGGTGGATCAAACCAGCAGTCCCTACCCTTAGAGTTCCAATGGTAAAGTGATCACTTACTCGAGTTCTAGCGCACATACATCGAAAACCTTAGATAACCGTTTGCATTACTCATCATGAAACATAACTTAAACACATATCGCTTGCATAGCTTGTAAGTATACCATGATAAAACATTATTTAAGTACGTGTCCCTCGCCCCGAAAACAGTTTAAAAATAGTGAAAACAGTGAAAATAGGGGCTGTGAGACTCACCTGTGGTTCTTGTTAAGGGATTAATCGAGATTCGGGTTTTCTTGGTGTTGGCCCCGGAATCGAAGGTCTAGAATACGATTAAATAACAAGAAGTATATATATTAAGATCAAGAAATAGGAGAATATGAGGTTTGGAAAGTAGATCTCAAGTTTATAACCTCGGCTTACCTAGTAACTGGAACGGAATCGAAAATAACGGATGCTCGGGAGATGATTAGTGCAAGTTTGCAGTTCTTTGGAGTGTGTTTTGAGTGATAATTTAGGTTACATATTTATAGGCAAACTCAAGGGAACACAATCCCTTGCTTTAGGGGATTGAAATCTTTTCATATCTAGGTGTAATGATGATAAAGTATGGAAATTATTATTGTTTATTGTTTATTTAAAAGTGGAGGAGTGGACAAAAGATCTTGATTTGATTTGGGCAGGACATGCAGGTCTGGGGTTGGTGAGAATAGGGTGGCTGACAGTTGACTTTTCATGTTACAGTGTGCTTTTTCAGGTACTTTTGTCAGTGTACAGTAAAAAGTGGAAAATCTCTGAAACACGCTACCGTTTCCTTTTGGGCGGGAGTAATCTCCTTATGTCTGGAGAATAGACTAAGTGTTCTGTGCGCATCACTTTGTGCGCATAGCTTTCTGCGTGTAGGACATTTCTTTGCTGCGGGTAGGTGCGTAACCTTCTCGCAGTTAGGGATATTGAGTTTCATTTGTAGATTCTCCAGGTGGTCTTGGTATTTCAACATAGTGATCAGTCATGTTGAAGTCAATTCCATCTTGGAGCTTCAGACAAACTAGCTCTCAATGTTCCCGCCATGCGGGGAGGTTAGTTCCCTTCCGCACGCGCATAAACGATTTAGGATGCACCCGCCTTAGCATCATGCGGGATGGTCAACCCATAGACAACATAACGTTAAGTTACATGAAAACATAAAGCCAAAACATTCGCGCATGGCGCATATAACATATGCTCACGCTGGTTCTTAACATGGTGCGCTCGCGCAGGTTGCACATAACAAATGCACGCGCTGACTAACATGGCGCGCTTGCGCAGGGCGCACATAACAAATGCACGCGCTGACTAACATGGCGCGCTCGCGCAGGGCGCACATAACAGATGCACGCGCTGACTAACATGGCGCGCTCGCGCAGGGCGCACATAACAGATGCACGCGCTGACTAACATGGCGCGCATAATATTTACAATCACCTAATTATTAGGTTGATTACTTAGTTTAAGGGATTGGGAATTTACCGGGTGTCACAATACCTCTACTGGTAAAGGTGTTGGTCAAGGCTCTCATACGACCCACAAAAAGGGTATTGGACGAGGTAATGGTCTTGTCTGTCACTATTGCAAGGAACCAGGTCACACTAAATGGGATTGCCTAAATCGTCCCCCGGGAAGCCAGCCACCTCCTCGTCCCAAAGCTCGCATGGCTGCCACCGGTGAGGCTTCAGATCCGGTCGCCACTCCGGCTTACACGTTTAGTGAAGAAGACTATTGTCGACTACAGCATGTTCTAAACTCTCAGACACCCGCCCCCATTCCACGAGCAAATACGGCCAATTCAGGTACATTTCCCAGTCTCACTTTATCTTGGGTTATTGATTCAGGTGCTACTCATCACATGACTGGGAACCCTGATATCCTTTCCAGCCTACACAAAGTTTCCCACCAGCCAGTTCGACTTGCTCGACTTGCTGATGGATCTACTTGCCCGGTCCTTGGCATTGGATTCATCACCAATTCGTCAAACCTAAACCTCTCTTCTATTTTGTTTGTTCCTAAATTTCCCGGTAGCCTTTGTTCCGTGAGCCAACTTACTAAACAAAATAATTGCTCTGCTAAGTTTTATCCTACTCATTGTATCTTTCAGGAGCTGGGGACGAACCGGCTGATTGGCACAGGTTTTGAATCAGGAGGCCTCTACCGCTTAACCTTCCCGTCACGTCCTACAGCAAACACTTGCGTTTCAAAAGTCAAAGAGGACCACTGCCGGTTAGGTCATCCCTCTACAGAGGTTATGAGGCAAATGAGACCAGATTTACCACTTTCGTCTTTTATTTTTCATTGTGAGTCGTGTCAGCTTGGTAAACACACCAGGCGTCCCTATCCCCCTAGAGTGTCTAATCGAGTCAGTGGTTGTTTTGAACTTTTGCATTCTGATGTATGGGGTCCTTGCCCTACTAAATCTACATTGGGTTTTGAATATTTTGTTACCTTTATTGATGATTATTCTCGTGCTACTTGGGTTTATTTATTGAAATCTCGTAGTGAGGTGTTTTCCACCTTTCGTTAATTTAATGCTTATGTTCAAAACCAATTTAACACAACAATTAAAACTCTACGATCTGATAATGCAAAAAAATATTTTTCCACCGACTTCACATCATACTTAAACACCCATGGGATTGTTCATGAATCCTCGTGTGCATATACATCCCAACAAAATGGTGTCTCTGAACGCAAAAATCGTCACCTATTGGATGTTGCTCGCACACTCATGTTTCAATCTCATGTTCCACATCGCTTCTGGGGGGACGCCGTTCTCACTGCCACATATCTAATAAATCGCATGCCCACACCCATTCTTCTTGGTAGAACACCATTTTCTATCCTTTTTCCTACAGGCACTCCATTTCCTCTCGTACCTAAAGTTTTTGGTTGTGTGGCCTATGTTCATGATCATCGTCCGAAGGTTACTAAACTTGACCCCCGAGCTATTCGGTGTCTTTCTTGGTTCTCCCGAGTTCAAAAGGGGTATCGGTGCTATAGCCCATCCCTTCACCGATACTTTACGAGTGCCAATGTCACCTTTCATGGTCATGTCCCTACTTTCTCGAGCCTACCACTTCTGTGTCTAACCCTTTCCCCGACCTTGATCTACCCACCTCTATCTTCATCCCCACCTTTCCCATGCCCGGTGTACCAGATTCCCCAGTCTTAACTGCTTCTGATCCTGCTCCTACGGGTCCACCGACAGAACCTCCACCTCTACTCTTCACATATAGTCGTCAACGTCGTAATCACTCGTCACAGCCTCCTGATCCCAACCGGACCATGATTTGTCCTCAGTTCCACCTCCCGCTGCTGAGACCAACCACCCCCCACCCACTCCTACATCCACTACACCATACGATCCTCCAGGTGCCCCTTTTCCTGATATACCTATTGCCTTTTGCAAAGAGCCTCGATGTTGCACCCATTACCCGATTCAGGATTATGTTGCCTATTCTCATCTGTCTCCTAAATCTCATGCCTACACTACTACCCTTGATTCCTACCCGATTCCCAGGAATGTAATGACAGCTCTTGCTCATCCAGGATGGAGGCGGGCTATGGAGGAGGAAATTGGGGCTCTTAGATCCAATCATACATGGGATCTTGAAACGCTTCCTGTAGGGAAGCGTGTTGTTGGTTGTCGTTGGGTATTCAAAGTCAAACTGTACCCGGATGGCTCTTTACATCGCTTAAAAGGCGCGGTTGGTTGCCAAAGGTTATTCTCAGGCATATGGCATTGATTATGATGAAACTTTCTCGTTGGTTGCTAAAATGCCATCTGTCCGTATTTGCATTGCTTTTGCTGCCATTAATCATTGGCCGCTCCACCAGCTTGATGTCAAGAACGCCTTCCTTAATGGGGTTCTTGAGGAGGAGGTGTATATGGAGCAGCCACCAGGGTTTATTGTTGAGGAGGAGGCCTCGAAAGTTTGCAGACTACGTCGTTCTCTCTATGGTCTTAAACAGTCTCCCAGCGCATGGTTTGGTCGATTCTCGAGTGTTATGGGACAGTTCGGGATGACTCGTAGTGCATACGATCATTCTGTCTTTTTTAGACACCACAAAGGGAAAAGGATTATTGTAGTTGTTTATGTGGATGACATCATAATCACAGGTGACGATACTACCGGGATCACTGAACTCAAACAGTTCCTTCAGACTCAGTTTCAAACTTAATTTCGAGCTCAGACTTAGTTTTGAGCTTTTTCAAACTTAAACTTGGTTCGGGCTCAGCTCATTTATTATTTTACTAATACTTATACATATTTTTATATATTTTTTAATTATAAGCACTTGAAAGCTAAAATTTTGTCATACATTGAGTACATTTATATGCTAGTGTTATTAAAAATAAAAATCACAACGCCTCTTTAAGTTCATGAATTGTCATAATTGTTTTAGAGTACAACATTTGGCCCACAAATCGCGAACAATTTCACGTATGTCCTTTATTTTCACGATTTATCATAACGTCTCCTCCAAATACATATACATTATTGTGTAGGCGAACAAAATGCTAAAAAGGCAAAATGTAAATGGCGGATCAGACTTTATACATTCGAAATAATTACGATGTGAAATAAACTGATTGGTAATATACCAAATTATAAACTTTTGTGTAATTGTTTTTTCTTCTTTCGGTCTTTCATAGTTTCATATGTTGTTGGTTCAAAAAATGGAATATTGTGGGTTGCTAGAGTAGTTGGGTGACCATCTTAATCAATACATTTACTTACAAATTCCCACAAATGGCATCTCTTTATTTGTCAACATAACAATATTATATTAATAACAATTGTTAAATAATTATTTAAGTCACAACAAGGCTTAGTATCGGCTCAAGTGAATGGATTTTGATTAGTTTTTCAAGTATCCATATTATTTTATGTATATATGATTTTCGGAATTTAGTCTTACAATATAAGTTTGAAGAGGTAGGTCCCAGCAGAGCCCAGTTGGACCCGCAAGACTCACCTCGAAGAGGGACGTCTGCGCAGTTGGACACGCAAGACTCACCTTAAAGAGGGACGTCTGCGCAAAGACCAACTGGATCTACAGGACCCACCACGCTCAGAGAGATGACGTCCTTACGCGCAGTACGCAAGCTGTTCCCGCAGGAAAAGCCTCCCAATGGTGACGTACTCCGCCTGTTCCCGCAGCTGCGGATACTAGCCATCAGGGAAGGCTACCCGCACTAACAGCAAGGCTACACGCACAAGGCACTAACTCTCAAATAATTCAGTAATGTCACCTGAAGAAGGAATGAGCAAGCCGGGAATACTCCCGCCCAAAGCCGGGAATACTCTCGCCCAAATGAGCCAGTCCGTACGCTACTGGAGGATCTTTTGTACTATACCTGCCAAGGTATGGACAAAAGATCTGACCAAAGCAGCGACAGCTCACTGACAACAGTACGACGAGCAGCACGCTCTAGTACTTAATGTCACTATCAGCCGCTGCCTACTCACCAACCCCTGTCGTGGCACGTACATAGCCTGCAGTTGGTGGAAAAGGAATAGTACACAGCCGGCCATGTCACTATCAGCCGCTGCCTACCCACCAACCACCAGCATGGCACGTGCGTAGCCCACAGTTGGTAGAAAATGAATCTTATACAGCTGGCTGTACCTGCTTGGACACCTACCTTCGGCTATAAATACTCCAACACCTTGGAACGGTATCAGATCTTATTATCATATCTTATACCATCATTTCTGCTCTAGTCATTTCTCTTAATATACATTTATATTCAAGAGCAATCTAGTCTGATTCTCACGCCGGAGGGTGGTCACAAGGAGGTACCCCCCCCCCTTCTCAGTGACGAGCTCACGGTGTCTGTTTTGCAGGTCATCTGAAGAATAACCATCTTTGCCGGACCTAACCCTCGTGGGAAACATCTATTTAACCCCCAGGTTATCCGTAATCTGCCGGGGGTCACTTAGTGTTTCTTCATTGGCGCCATCCGTGCATAAAAGCTAGAACTAATTCTTTTTCAGTTTTTTCAAAACTTCTGGAAAGATGGTTAAGGTTACTCCGGTGCCAAGGCCAGCGAGTGACCAAGAAACCCCGGTAACCACAACCCCAGCTACTGGGGGGAACACCGGCGAGTACACAAATTTTACGAACACTACCCCGGTTACCCAAGCCGGGCAAGTGCAGTAGATTTTACGAACACTACCCCGGTTACCCGAGCCGGGGCAAGTGCAGTAAACAATCCTTCACTGGGATTCACCGATACCCAGTTGGAGAGACAACAGACGAGGCTCCCCCGCCAAACACTTGATCAAGTTAAAGCGTTGGCGGAAGCACGTCAGAGGGAATTCCAAGCTGAGTTGGATGAACGCTTACGTTCACTCCAACAGGCTGACGAATTCGGAAGCACTCGACAACAGCTCAACATGAGCAATGAGTGCGAGTACTGGGATGATGATCGGGAGGAATCCGACAGCGACGCAAACCCTCGCCATAGGGCGAAAGGGAAGCGTTAGGAAACGGACTTCCAACCGAGAAGGAATTTTGGTGAAACCTTCAAACCAAAAAACGCGGGTGGAAACCCACGTGACTTTTCTAAAACCTTCAGACCAACTGTTGCAAATGCGGGAACGTCCAAGTTTGCAAGGGACATTGAGGAAGAATTGCCCCGAAGAGTGCCAAGCAGATGCCCAACATCGGCACTTATGATGGTATATCCGACCCAGACGATCATTTGAACAGATTCATAGCGGGGGCAACCGTCAGCAACTGGACGGAACCCACGTGGTGTTATATGTTCCAGATGACGCTGGTTGGAGCGGCTAGAGCGTGGTTTGACCGTCTACCGGTCCACCACATCTACGATTGGGAAGACTTCCAACAGAAGTTCAGCCAACACTTCAGTCAACAAAGAAAGTATACCGAAGAGCAATGGACAATCCTCAACTGCATCCGAGAGGAAGATGAGTCTTTACTAGACTTCATCACGCGCTTCAATTCAAAGAAGCTAAGTCTGGGCACTATTAGCGAAGATCTTGTTCGCCCAGCTTTCATCCAAGGCGCCGAATACCCAGAGCTTATCCGCACATTAACGGGTAAAGACGGCATGCCATCCACATGGTATGCCATCATGACAGCAGCTAAACGTTTCGCGGAAACGGAAAAGCAACTGGGTAGAGATCTTCCCCAGAGCACAAACCTCTACACTCAGAAAACAAGAGAAAACAACGTCCTTACCGCCCGACTAAACAAAAAGAGGAAGCTAGGTATTTGGCAGTCAAGGGTAAACTTTGACACCTCATCCGGCTCGCACCCACGGTTAGGCGGAAAGGATAACATGCAGTCGTCGAACCGGAACTCCAGATGGACGCCACTCACCAAAAGCGTCACCGAGATATTCGCCACCGAGAGGCTCCCATGGCCAAAGGCTCCAATTATCCGACAGCGTCCAAACGCTGATCAAAGCAAATCCTGTGACTTCCACAGGACAAAAGGCCACACCACCGAGGAATGCTTAGACTTGAAGGACGTCGTCGAAGCATTTGTCAGAGATGGGAAACTCACGCACCTCGTGGCGTAATGAACGCTGAGCAGGCTAATGCGTGTAGAACCCCAGTTGGGGAAAACACGAATGAAACTGCAGCTTCAATGTTGGAGACTACATACTGCGTAAACAACAAGATTCCGAACCATGTGAATATCGGCTCGAAAGGCTCGATGACACCCCCATCCCAAGAACATGGAAGGGAGTTCAATTACACAGGTTGCATGTAGATCAATTCCAAACTTGTAAAGAAAATGCCCATAGCCACTTCTAATGGAAATGATTCTCCTTATCACATTGACGCTGATGGTCTTACATTTATACTTATGAACTTTCCACACTGATATGCCGGTATTCACCGCATAAATAAGTGGGGAAGTAAGTCGTTGCGTGTGGACGGCGGCAAAACCCGCATAAACACAAAAAACGGCAACAATTTCTAAGAGATGAGGACAACCTTCACGCAGGTCAGTTATAGGTAAAGTTTGGTCATCCTACTAAATGAAAGTGACGGTCCTACCCGCACAATCATGATAGAGGAAACTGAACATTAACCTATTGACAACCGCGCGTCGAAAGGTTTAACTTATTCAAAACACTGATATGCCGGTATTCACCGCATAAATAAGTGGGGAAGTCGTTGCGTGTGGACGGCGGCAAAACCCGCATAAACACAAAAAACGGCAAACCTTCACGCAGGTCAGTTATAGGTGAAGATTTGTCATCCCACTAAATGAAAGTGACGGTCCTACCCGCACAATCATGATAGAGGAAACTGAACACTAACCTATTGACAACCGCACGTCGAACGGTTAACTTATTCAAAACACTTGGAAAATTGCTAAGTTAAACTAAAGTATGCACGAGCGAATCATATATTGTTTATGCGGCAAAACAAGTGCCAAATTAAGCTATAATATGCATGAGCAAGTCATATAACGTTTATAGAGCAAGTCATCCAGTGAAAGTGGCGGTCCTACCCGCACAAACATTTATATTTCATAAAAAATTCAAATATTACAAGAATGGCCGGGTATCTACCCGCCTACGGAAATATAAATCTATCCTAACGGTGGGAAGGGATCTCAAGGTTCAAACTTCAGGACCACTCCCTCCAAACCCACTAGTACTCGCACCATCAGTTGGCTGTGGCGGTTCAAGGAAAGTCTTGAGAATGTTAGCCCATCATCAGCAGCAGCAATTTCGTTCACCTTCTCCACCACCGGATGCGGGAAGGCAGCATACTGGTTCACTGCTTGGTCATAGGCAGCTTCAGTGTCCACGTCATAAAGAGGGAAGTTGGAAGGCGGGATGCCCTTCTCAACAAACCCCAGACCAAGTAAGAAACCAGCCTTTTCCCCATCCTCATGAGAAGCGTTGAGGGCTGCGCTCATGGCATCGTCATAAGATGTGTTCGTGAAGATCCGATGCACAACCTACAACAAGAAAAAATATATCAAACTTTTCTAAGTATAAAGAAAAGCGTAAAGACATTATGAAGCTACGCATACCTGCGACAACGCTTCTCGTAGAAGCCATTCCTTGGTGATCAGAGCTTCCTGGAGGGCAGCTTGAGCTTGGTTACGGGCGCGTTCGGCTTCACTTTTGTTAAGGTTGGCAAGCAACACTTCCTTAGCAGCAGCCTCTTCAACGCCCTTTAGCTTACGCTCAGTATGGTCAAGCATACCCCTCTGATCCAAGATCTCTTGGAGCTTCTTGGCGTCTTCCATGGCCAAGGCATCATGAGCCTGCTGGAGCCTCTCTAGTTTGGCTTTAAGATCCTCATTCTCGGCGCGCAGAGGCTCAGCAACAGCTTTAGCTTTGGCGGCCCTCTCGGTCGCGTTCCGCGCAGTTTCCTTAGCCAACCTAAGCTGTTCGTTAACAGCTTGGGTAGCCTTGGAACGTGCCTCGAGCCGGGCCTGAACTTCAACCTCGAGGGCCTTGAAGGCCTTCTCCTTCTCCGCAGCAATCATGGCAAGCCTTTAGTTCTCCTCCCGCAATGCATGCGCCTGAGCCACTTCTTGGCTACGCGCCGTCTTTAACTTGTCGTTTTCACGACAAAGTAACTCGACGCGCGGCTGCATCCGGGCAAGGAGAATCCGAAGCTCGTTCGTCAGCCTACCCTCCTGGTAGCTAGACATAGCTTCCCCCAACGCACCACTTGGGGCTGCGTGACGCGCCCACTCGACGCAGTCCACAGCCGTCCGAAGGGTTGTTCCCCGGCGGATATTCCACCGCGGAACATACACCTCATTGGAATCCGACACAGTAAAAACAAAAAACAGTTAGGAAAAGATGATAAAAAAAGGCCAAAATAACCCTACGCACCTGTAGGGTCGACAACAGGCTGGTAGCCGCCAAACCCATCACCCGAACCTAAGGGATATCCATCCAAGAGGTCAGGCAGATGGGAAGGAGGCAGAGATTGGCTAGAAGCCCCAACCCTGAACATACCTGCTGAACCGGCCGGGGACGAGGTAGTCGCCGGTGCCGGAGGCACGGTTGAAGCCGCCGCGGTAGAGACCATCGGAGGTGAACTCACTGGAGGTGAACTCACAACCGTGGCCGCCGCTGCGGAGGAGCCCGCAGAAACAATCACCACCGGCTCAGTGAAGGATGCAGTGAATATGGCACTGACAGCCGGCGGAGAGGACGTTACAGTTGGAACAGTTGCCTCAACGGGATGAGCAACTGAACCAATGCTGCAAACAGGCGCAGCCGCCTGGGTCATCCCCTCGGGTAGATTGACCAAACCTACCGTCATGGGTCCAGAAACGCTCCTCCCCGCTCCACTCTGGAATGCGGTAGCATCCACGCCTGCATGAAGACAAGATATTAAAAACAATGGCGGAAAGAATTGCGGGTAAGATTAATTTACACTTACGAGTTTTCTTGAGCTTGAAGGTTCTGACAGGCGGGGACGAACCCGATGGAGCCGGCCTCTTCACGCCGGTCACCGTCGTAGTACTGGGCGGATCGGAGGTGACAGCTGTCTCAACCTCCGGGACAGTTGTCTCACCACCACCAGGGTTCCCCGCCGCCTCCTCACTTTCGGTCTCCGAGTCAGACCGGTTCCCCTGATCGGCAGTGGAGGCAACCTTTGCCTTGCCCTTCACGCCGGCAGCTTTCTTCTTCCTCACGAAGAAAGGACCGTCTGCGGATTCCTCATCAGAAGATGACAAAATTAGAGAAACTCCAGCAGAGGTTTGAGCATGAAGAGGGCGAGGGTTAATGAAACCCTTACCTGGCCGAGTGGCGCTCAGAATTTCGTGGCCTGGCGGGTAGACCTCCACAAACTGATCCGCCGTTTGTTCCAAGATGGGCAACTCGTTCTCGTCGAGAGCACGAGTACCCAGCCGAGCGGGACCACCGCTCTCACGCGGTTGCAGAAGCGACTGCAAATTGTTCCCCTCTGAAAATAAACAGAAACAGTTAGAAGAAAAACCCTAAATCAGCAAAAAGATATGAAGCATACCGTAAGGGATAGAGTTCAAACCGTATTCGAGGACGATGAGAATCTGTGGCGCCTCTGCCCCAGCATCCTTCCACACCCGGCTCATCCCGAGCATCACCATCCCAGACTCCGCAAAGCGGTAAACCGGAGTCTGGATCCGGGAGATCTTGGTAAATCATTCCGCCTCCTGATAGTTGGAGGCGTGAAGGTTCGGGAGTGCCCTCCCGTTCTTGAATGTCATCGCAATGGGGACGACACGGGCAGAGATGTAGAAGAACTCCCGCTTCCAAGACCGAAGACTGCGCTCGGTAGCACAGATCTTCAAACCCTTGATCCGAGTGATCAGGGTGTACCAGCCCTGGATGCACCTCCAGGAGTAGAAGGTCATCAGGCGGTCGACGCGGGGCTCAACGCCCAGAATGTGGCACACCCATTCAAAGTGGCGAACCTTTGCGATCGCCATCGGGTGCACATCCATCAAATGTACGCCGTGTTTCTCCAAAACACGGTACACAAACTTCGTCAATGGGAACCTGAGATTCCTATAGATGAAGAATGCAGCATACACTCCTATCTTGCCCTTGGGGGCATCGTACACCGTCTGGTGAGACTCAGGAAACTCAGGCTCGAAAGGCTCGAGCATGAACTTCTTGACGATGTACTGGTACAGGTCAACGGAAAGAGCACACTGGCACTCGCCAGCAGTACTCTTATCGTCCTTATCAGACGCGGACATCGGGTTCTCGGTGTATACCTCGGACTCCTCGGCAGTAGCCTCAGGATCACGAATGGAAGACATGTTTTGGAAGATGGAAAGAAGAACGATTTCAGGAGAATGCTCGACAAAAGGTAGAGTATTCGCCGGAAATCGCTTAGAAGAAGTAGTGAAACTGTGAGTTGAGATGCATCCTCTCCTCCCTTTATATACTCATCGCAATGAATGCGATGAATTTAATGCGGGAGAGAGGGAAAAGCGCAGGTGCAATGAAACTATGACACGTGGAAAAAGCAAGCTGGCAACAACTGTTGACGGGATGCGCGCCGTAAACTTCGCGCCCACGCGCCCGAAAACTCGCGCCCACGCGCCTGAAAAAGCTTCTGGAATGACCATATACTGTCACGTCGCCATAACTTCATGCACGTCTTGAAACTGTCAGAAGAAACCGTCAGACCACGCTGACGTCCCTTCAACGGTTAGACTGTTCTTATCCTTTCACCAACTCTTCGAATTTCAAAAAAAAAAGATTCAAAAAGATTCAAAAGTTTACCTTGGCAACCAAGTAACTATAAGACAGGTGCGGGTACAGTGTCAAGGCAAAACCCTTCGCATACCTAGCACCTGCAGGGAATTGAAGCCAAGAATACCTTGGCAACCAAGTAACTATAAGACAGGTGCGGGTACAGTGTTAAGGCAAAACCCTTCACATACTTAGCACCTGCAGGGAATTGAAGCCAAGAATACCTTGGAAGTAAAGTAACTATAAGACGAGTGCGGGTACAGTGTCAAGGCAAAACCCTTCACATACTTAGCACTCGCAGGGAATTGAAACCAAGAAGGATCTTCTGGGCCATGCTTGCGGAAAGGGAAATAACATCCCCGCATAGCGGGAACGTTGAAAACTAGATTGTTGGAAGCTCCAAGATGGAATTGGTTGTTTAACATAATTGATCACAATGTTTAAAACTACCAAAACCCCGTGGAGAATCTACACAAGTGAAACTCAACGCTCCCGACTTGCGAGGAGGTTACACACCTACCCGCATCATACCCAAAGATCAAGCAGAACAGTGGGAAATTCTGCACGTGACATTAGGAAACCCGCGGGAAGAATCCCCGCGGAGAACCTTAAAACTAAACCCTTTTCAAAACCCCTTGCTTAAGTCCAAAAGTTCACCTCACTTATTAACAATTCATGAGAAGAACATTGGACTGGGGGACTTGAAGAGGTAGGTCCCAGCAGAGCCCAGTTGGACCCGCAAGACTCACCTCGAAGAGGGACGTCTGCGCAGTTGGACACGCAAGACTCACCTTAAAGAGGGACGTCTGCGCAAAGACCAACTGGATCTACAGGACCCACCACGCTCAGAGAGATGACGTCCTTACGCGCAGTACGCAAGCTGTTCCCGCAGGAAAAACCTCCCAATGGTGACGTACTCCGCCTGTTCCCGCAGCTGCGGATACTAGCCATCAGGGAAGGCTACCCGCACTAACAGCAAGGCTACACGCACAAGGCACTAACTCTCAAATAATTCAGTAATGTCACCTGAAGAAGGAATGAGCAAGCCGGGAATACTCCCGCCCAAAGCCGGGAATACTCCCGCCCAAATGAGCCAGTCCGTACGCTACTGGAGGATCTTTTGTACTATACCTGCCAAGGTATGGACAAAAGATCTGACCAAAGCAGCGACAGCTCACTGACAACAGTACGACGAGCAGCACGCTCTAGTACTTAATGTCACTATCAGCCGCTGCCTACTCACCAACCCCTGTCGTGGCACGTACATAACCTGCAGTTGGTGGAAAAGGAATAGTACACAGCCGGCCATGTCACTATCAGCCGCTGCCTACCCACCAACCACCAGCATGGCACGTGCGTAGCCCACAGTTGGTAGAAAAGGAATCTTATACAGCTGGCTGTACCTGCTTGGACACCTACCTTCGGCTATAAATACTCCAACACCTTGGAACGGTATCAGATCTTATTATCATATCTTATACCATCATTTCTGCTCTAGTCATTTCTCTTAATATACACTTATATTCAAGAGCAATCTAGTCTGATTCTCACGCCGGAGGGTGGTCACAAGGAGGTACCCCCCCTTCTCAGTGACGAGCTCACGGTGTCTGTTTTGCAGGTCATCTGAAGAATAACCATCTTTGCCGGACCTAACCCTCGTGGGAAACATCTATTTAACCCCCAGGTTATCCGTAATCTGCCGGGGTCACTTAGTGTTTCTTCAAAGTTATATTGATATGATGTTGTTGGTCCCCTTGCTTGTCACTTCCGCTTCGTTGGTACCCTGTTTTGTATTAATTAAATGTCCATAATTAGAGGTGCACACATAAACCGGTTTTTAACCGGTTAGTAACCGGTCCAATTCTAACCGGTTAGTAACCGATCATAACCGCCGGTTAGTAACAGGTTAACATTGATGATTTCAAAACCGGTTACTAATCGGTTGACCGAACCGGTTAACCGATTTTTTTTTATTATTTTATTAAAAACCGGTTTACTTGACCGGTTAACCGATTTTTTTTATTAATTTATCAAAACCGGTTAGTACCCGACCCGATTAATAGGTCTAACCGGTTATTTCCCGTAAAAAACCGGTTAGAAAATTAACCGGTTATAGGTTAACCGATTTGTGCACCTCTATCCATAATACAAAAATAATAATTACAAGTTTTTTTTTTGAACGGCTACACATATCCATCTACTCCTGCTTCAAAACCTTCACGAGAAATTTACGCTCATGTCAAGATTTGAACCATGGTCTTCACTCCTAAAAGGAAAAGCATTTACCACCCATCACAATTTTTTCTTAATTTGATGAACCGTTTTTCAGAAAGCATACTTACGAAGAAAAACAATATCTAAGATTGATAAATAAATTTAATACTAAAAATTAAAAAAAAAATAACTCAAATAAATAACTAATATATTTTCATATAATACTATAATTAATGTAAGGTTGTTCATGAGCCAAGCTCGGCTAACTCAAGCTTGAAAATACAAGAGTCAGCTCAAGTTCAACTCAAAGTTCAAACCCGAAAATATACGAGTTATCTCATCTTGATGCAAATACTTAATCGAGCTAAAAAATTAAGCTCGAAATCAACTATGCAACTCGAGCAAAAGCAGTGATAACCTACCCTATCTGTTTTTTCTACCCTATCTGTTTTTTTCGGATAAATAAACATAGATTACAAAATGGAAATTTAGAGTCAAAATGTGACATTTTTTTCTCTCTTAATTATGGACCTATGGCATAGAGTTAGATTATTTTCTTAATTTTTATTAAGTCATGGATGTAAACATAAACATTTTAAAATTTAAGTTTTTTTTTTATTTTTCATTTTTTTTTATTTTTTGGCGTTCGCTTATTCAACACTGGACTACTGCTTTCCCTCACAACTCCTTTTTTTGTATCTAACTGTTTTATATTGGTCCGATAATCAGGGATAATTAAATTATTGAACTTTGCATCATTCACCGGTCTATAATATATATTTAAAAACTTGGCCGCATGACCACATCAAATTCTGTATCTAAGATTGACTAGATGACGTAATATAAGATATTTATAAACTTCTAAATGCAAGAATAAATCTACAAACTGGCAAAACTAAAAAGTTAAACCGCAAAGTTGGTAGAACCAACCAGCCCAGCCAATCCACCAAACCCAATCAGTTTAATTTGGCACTTTTGAAAACCATAGTTGACGGTTCAACTCAAGATTTTCATCAAAGCCTATCAAATCAGCCCATGAAAGCATCCAAATCATACAATTTAACTCAAGATTTTCTACTGAAACAAACACCATGTTATCGTAATTATCTGAAGTTGGGTGTTTTATACTTTAAACTAGAATATATAGCTGTTACAGGCCAAACACAAAAACTCAACCCAAAAAACTAGTCTAATGGTTGAGGGAACCCATCTAACTTATAAACCCCACATCAGATGCCCATACTTTGCAATGGTTTCAGTACGCAACAATAGTGAGGCAAAAACATCTATGGGCAATTCTGTCTTTTTTATTTTGCATTCAAATCACAAGATTTGGAATGACCTTGTAATGGTTTCATTCCATTTGGATTATAAACCCCACATCATCAATTGCTCATACCTTGCAATAGTTTCATTAGGTAACAATAGCATAGCAAAAAAAGCTATGGGCAATTCTGTCTTTTTACTTGGCATTCAAATCATAAGATTTGGAATGAACCTCCTCATACCATTCATTCTACCAACTTCGTTATACCATTCAGGCATTCATTCTACCAACCATTCACATTTAACAAGACTGGTGGACTTTAAATCATTTAAAATTATTATGCAATGGAAGTGATTGCATCAATCAACAACTAAATAGAAAATGTAGAAAATAACAGCAATAAAAAAAAAGATGCTTTATATTTCTTGAAATTCCAGGTGATTGATTCAACCGATACATTTTGAAACGACCAATTTTAGCCCGAATGAGACCTGTTAAAACGTAGAGGTGCAACCGAACCAAGCCTACTCGATATCAACTCAAGACAAAACTCGAGACGAGACAAGCGTGAGCTTCAAATAAAGCTCGTTTTATCACGCCCAAACTTGAGCCTTGTATCGCCTTCACAAGCCTAGTGTATTATTAAGTTTTAACTATTTTAGACTTCTATGTATTAGTTTCAGACTGCACAACCGAGCTCGAGCTGTGCTTTGGCTCATTTAAGATACTGAACACGGGCTAGAGTCGAGCTTAGCCTCATTAAGGTTTTTCTCATAACATACAAAAATAATTAAAAACTAATTAATAAATACCAAACGAGCGGGCCTAGCTTGAAAAAACGACTCCCGAGTTGAGCCCAAGCTTTAGAGAAAGAGCTCGAAACGAGCCGAGCTCGAGCTCTCGTAAGTCAAAAGTCAAAACGCACCGAGCTCGAGCCTAGTCGAGCGTGGGCTCGGCTCGTTTACGACCCTAAAACCATATGAACGGGTTACGGGCCGAAAGCCTAATCTAGTATCTCAAGCATTAGCTTTTATGGACTTGATTTGTTCTTCACAAGTTACACTTCACACTTACTAGTATCTTCTATGTTAAGGTTGCTCTCAAAAAATTATATAATAAAAAATTGATTAATAAATAATAAACGAGCCTTGGCTTGAAACAACGACTCACGAGTTGAGCTTGAGCCCCCGTAAGTCAAAACGAGCCGAGCTTGGGCTCAGATCGTTTACACCCTGATTAAAACTGTATGAATAGGCCAAATATCCCAATCTAATGTGTCAAACATTGGCTTTTATGGACTCGATCTTCACCAGTTAACACTTAACACTTAAAACACTGCTAGTATCTCCTATGTTACACACGTGATAGATACGCAAACTTATCATAATGATAAACCCATTCTTAAAAGCCTGAACCCGACCCGCCAAAATTTAATAAAAAGGGAATTTAATGATCAACATAAACAAAACAGAACTAACTGCAAATGCAACCAAAATGCTTTGACGTTTGTAATTTACAATTTAATTCCTTTAAATAAACATGTTCGTATTATTGTACATATAATTTCGGTGTGTTCTACAACATGTAAGCTAAGAGACATATTGTTACCTCAATCTCATGTCGAGAGAAGTAGCTGCTTACACTTAACAATGAGTGCAAAGATGCCGAATGCAGGGAGGAGAATTATTCCTATTCCCAAATACCTGAAACAAGTCAATCATCCATTGAAAAATGTTTGAATAATAATATATATTTATATAACTATTGAGAAAAATATGCCAAATGCATCAGAAATACACAATGATTTCATGCATTTTCAATTATATGTTCGAATAAAATAAACTAACATAAATGGCAATATCTCATTACCTTTAACTTAACAAAAAAGTTGCATTTTTAGGTAGTGTTTTAGTAAGATTATTGCAAACGGACCAACATCCGTGTAGTCACATTATCAAATAATTATTGAAAATATTTTTAAATTTAGCAACCAATGACAAATTCATGTTCATTAGGATGTGGAATATACGCATATGCCACATGCCATCTAATGTGATATCTTATAAATATTTTTAGATATAAAATTTTAAGAATGAGCATTTCTTCAAGTTTTTCAGGGTAAAAAAATACCAAATGGGAGCATATGGAGATGACAAGTCAAGGAAGATATATGGCCACCTGCAATACCGAGAATCGTGTCAACGTTAACTACTAGTTATATAATTATCATATCTAGAAGATATTCAAGTGTGTAATATTATTCAATATATACAAAGACCACATGTAACCGTATTCGACACAATTAATATACAATACAGCAATAACTGATTGCATCAATGACAATAAAACTAAAACATAATATAGCGATAATAACTATATGTGAAAGAAAGTTTATGGCTTACCACATTGATACACAAGCATGGAGAATCCACTGGAAGATGACAAATATACATGTGTATAGTACAAAGTATGCTAAACGAAAGAACGGAAATCTCTGGAAAAGAAAAAAGAAAAAAAAATCAGTCATAAGTCATAATGGAAAATTTGCAATTAAAAACATATACATATACACCAGATATGACTTGTAATGTATGCATAATTAAGGCCTAATGGCACACACTAACGGTTAAGGATGTTGCATGAAAAGTCAAAAATTGATAGAAAATGGTAAATAGAAAGATTATAACTTACTAAGCGATTCAGAATCACATCGAAGAGGAGGAAAACAATGTTGAGTGAATGTAAGCTAACATTTAACTGGAACAAACAAGAATAACCTCAAAAATTGTATAGAATAAAACAGATAATCAATCTAATAAAATATATACACATCAAGACACTTACATAACTTAATTCGTATGTTGCAGGAGAAAGAAACGGATATATTATGAACCAGAAGACACTATCGGTTAGCCCCACAGCACCAGCGCATATCTGTGTATTAAGGAGATCACAAGTGAAAAGAAATTTTAGTGCGTTGCAACTTGAAAATAAACAAATGTGTTACTTAGATGTGTTCAGCTCATAAAAACGTAGCCAACATTGGTCCAATTTCTAATTCGGATAACAGACTTAGTCTTTCCCAGAAAAAAAAAATTAAACTTTCAAATAAGTTTGACCAAGTTGACTTTTTAATGGCATGGTGTTGACTTAACTTTGAGCGAGTTTAACTCTTTACGGCTTAGTGGTAAGTGATAAGTAATAACTTGTCAGTGACTTTGACCAAGTTGACTTTTTGGCATGATAAAACCGGGTTGTGTTATACAAGCCAGCCTACAAATTGCCACCGTACCTTGAAATTTTACGAATCAAATTTGACCAAGGTTAGTTACTTTTTTATAAAACTTTCCCAGTTTAGAAACATGCCTGGAAGACTATTTGACATAAATAACCCCATATGCCAGCTGTCTTGTGAACATGAATTTCACCAATGTTACTAGGTTTCATGTGCATATGTCGAGAAACCAAACTGTCTTCTGTCAAAAGAGCAGCTGATGTGGCTCGTTCTGCATCTAAATCCACGCGATTGTTATCGTGACCATCTTTTTTCCAATAATGGTAACACCCATAAATGGAGAGTGAAGATGCAAGCTACAAAGAGTAGGCATGTATAAATATGTGAATATTACAGATTTATAACAAAGCAATTCAATAATATATGACTAGCAACATAACGTTGCATATTTGCATACCCCAAAATAGAAAGTGACCAAAATAAATGTCCACCTGTTCACCATTTAAAAAACAAGATGTTAATGAAATTAGCATGCTTTCATGGTTACCTATGCCCACACGTTCATGGTTTTTAGCACAGTTCTAAAGTGTTCAGTTTAGTCAAGTTGTAACCAATTAAGCTTGTTGTAATCTATGTAGTTAATGCCGAAAAATATCGGATATAGGTCAAGGACCGATATTTGAGATATCGGTTATCGCGGTGGGATATCAGTAATTTTAATATCTTGCAGAACTTATATATATAGCAATTTAACATTTGACAATTCAATATACTCTCCTACCATTAACAAATTAACCTTTTGCAACTTACAAAACACTAACAACTGTAGCAAGTAGGAACTGATTAAGACTTAAAACGCTAACATTAAACACTAAAATTGACAATTAAGACTTAAAAAACTGACATCGGGAAAATCAGTGATACATCGGTCAATATTGCCGATATTATCAGTACCGAAATTATGCTGGACGTCCAACAACCGCTAGCACCAATATCAACTGCATACGTTGTAATACGAGAATGTAAAAACTGTATCAAAACATTAACAATAATGTATCATAGATGGTTTTTGAGACAAAGGTTCTATCACAACAATCAACATGTAACGAAGACTTCACACCGAAAGTTTTGCTTGGATAATTAATAACTCATAAAAACTGAAAAGAACAACTTACTGAGTGTAGAAGAAAAGCACCCAAGCTCCACTAACTGCCAGATTAATGGACAGAATTGCCAATAACACACAAAAAGCAACTAATCTGTAAGCAAGCAGCCATGCAGGAGGCACCCATTTCAAAGAGGTCCTCCAAGTTTCATCATCATACAATATCCCAGCAGGTTCAAAGTCCGGCTCATCATCTTCTCGCCTGCTTTTCTTTTTGTTGACCACTTCATATTTTACTATTAAAATTGCAGATGCTGTAACAGCAATTAGGACCCATAATGCGCAAAGGAAGAACCGCCAATTTAACCAGTAACTCAGGGTGGTTGTATCATCCATTAGTGGTCACTACAACTTCAGGCTTCTGTTTAAAAAGCATTGTGGTTATATGTTATTAGTTATTAGAAGTTATTGATCTCATACTCATACAGTTTGTTTGACGTTGTTGAATTTCCAACTTAACCCATGGGTTACTTAATTTCATGAAATGATCAGATTAACAAATTAGCCAATAACAATTTAATAAGCCTACCATATTACAAGTTAGGAATGAAACATTTGTACAACTTGTTCCACGTTTCATATCAACATTGAAACACATCCCACTTACTGTAATTTTAATGTATGATATGACTAACACAGCATTCCAAGAATCACATGACAATTTACAGCCTGTCAATTAGAGTTTTTTTTACTTCTTTTGGACACCGAAAGTCAAAATTTTGCCAGTAAACGAGCTGAACGTTCATGAACTGTTCGGATGAAAACAAAGAATAATAAATTTTTTTGTTCATTAATTAAACAAACGAACAGGAAAACAGGTTTTTTTTCGTTCAATCATGTTCGTTTATTTATGTGTGTTCATGTTTGTTCGTTTATGTTCGCTTAAACTTTAATAAATACGTAAGTAGTTATATTGATATAAATATTAGCATAAAAGGAGCTCGCTTAAATTTATATATTGGTTATTTTTTATTAGACTTGTTCGTTTGTGTTCATTTATATGTTCGTCAATTATGTTCATTTGTGTTCGTTTATGTTTGTTCAACTATGTTCATTTAAGTTTGTTCGCGTTCGTTTATGTTCCTGTTCGTTTAGATTTTAAACGAACAAACATGAACGAACACGAACATGGCCATTTTTCTTAATCAACGAACATGAACAAAAAATTTTGTTAGATTATATGTTTGTTTTGTTCGTTTACCGGCCTAGTCAAACTAAACATTCCTGGTTAAGGGACTAGTATCACAAACACCAAAATCAGTAAATCTATCAATCAACGGCTAAAACAACAGTAACTGTGAAATTAGGCCAGCTTAAGTAGATCAAAACATCGATTATTGAAGATAATTGGTGAATTGAGTGCTCGATTAACAATATATCATCAACAAAGTAAGAGATTACATATATACACCATACATGAGCAATTGAGCATAAATCTATCGATCTACGGCTAAACAACAGTAGCTGCGAAATTAGGCCAACTTTAAACAATCAAAACATCAATTATCGAAAATAACCGGTAAACTAAGTGCTGGATTAACAATATAACATAGTAAGTTACACATACAACCCTACATGAACAATTGAGCATAAATCTATCAATCAACGTCTAAAACACACAGTAACTGCGGAATTAGGTCAACTTAAGTACATCAAAGCATCAATTACTGAAGATAACTGGCGAATCGAATTCTCGATTAACAATATATCATCCACATAGTACACAACTACACATATACAACCATACATGAGCAATTAAGCCTAAATCTACACATATACAATCATAAATGAACAAATGAGCATAACTCATCAATCTACAACTAAAACTATAAGAAGTGCGAAATTAGGTGTACTTTAAACAATCAGAGCATCGATTACTGAAGATAACATGTAAATTTAATGCTCGAATAACAATTTGAGCATGTATCTACTGATCTACGGCTAAAACAGTGAAAACTACAAAATTAGGTCAAATTAATAAGATCAAAACATCAATTACTAAAGATAACAAGAGAATTTAATGCTCGAGTAACAATTTGAGCACGAATCTATTGATCTACGGCTAAAACTATAAGAACTGCAAAATTAGGTCAAATTAAAACAATCAGAGCATCAATTATTGAAGATAAACTGGTGAATTGAAGGCTCGGTTAGTTAATTAGTTAGTTACCTGTGATAGTTAGCTAGTTAGTTCATGAAGATTGGTCCGCCATTGTTGTTGTGAGATCAGTTAGCGGTTGGTTACTTGCAGAAGACGCTTTTGCAAGCAGTCTTCTAGAAACAAAAATAACACTTTACTACCTTATAGAAGGCCACAAGAAGCCCGAGTTATTACGGGCTTTAAAAAACATTTCGAAACGAGCGAGCTCACGTAAATTAAAATGAGCCTACCTAGAGTCTAGTCGAGTTCGGGCTCAGCTCATTTACAGGGGCGGACCTAGCTAATGAGAAGGTAGCCTCCGCTACCCCTCAACGTTTCACCGGTAGCATAAAAAAAATTTTGTTCTGTTTTTGTGTTTCGCTATCCCTGAAAAAAAGATAAGGTTACCCCTTTTTAAGCCCAACCAATTCAATGCTTTAACCCAACAAAAGCCCATTTAAATTATAAAGTCCAAACCAAAAAACCCAATAACCCAAATAATCCTTTTAAGTTTAACAATAAAAAAAGACCGGAAATTGTGAACACAGGCACACAGCCGACAACTCTCTGTCTCTTTAGATTCTGCTCACCACACACCACCAATTCACCACGACTGCCGCCACCTCCACCTCGTAGATGTCACTGCTCATTTACACCCCTATCCTCAAACTCTACAACAAGACTTTTCTTACAATAATTAAGCCTGGAGATGGGTAAAACCCTCGGTTTTGAATCATGTTCCATGGACCGTTGGATACATACCAGGTTTGGGGATTCTCCATGGAACCGTACCCAAAATCAGACCTGACCATACCCAAAACCGGTTTCTATCTTATACACTTTTGACTTTCGTTGATAATACCCATAATCGATTCTTACCATGTTTCTGTTTCTAAAACTACCCGGTTTGTGCACCTTTAAACCAAGATTCTGCAATTCTTTTTAACAAAATAAGCCTAGCTATACTAGAGGCGCACATGCTAACCGGTTAATTAATTCCTAATTGATTTTTACCTAGTTCCAACCGCCGGTTAAAAACCGGATTATATTATTGATTTTCGAAACCGGTTACAAATCGGTTAACCAATTTTTTTATTATTATTTTATAAAAACCGGTTTTATTTATGGTTATTCACCGGTTAACCGATTCGGCAATACCCGAAACCGGTTATGTCAGGTAGGGGTCTTTGTCTCAAAAGAGGTTAGTACCCGACCCGTTTAACCGGTTATTTTCCGCTGGATAGTTAACCAGTTAGAAAATTAACCGATTATCGGTTAGCCAGAATGTGCACCTATAGATCAAGTACACAGGGCTAGAGGTGCACAAAATACACTGTTTCGGACCGACGTGGTGTACCCGACCCTGAACTGGTTCCTATCCGTATCCCACCCGCGGGTAGGACATGGTATAGGATTTCTCCTCAAAGCCGTACCCGAAACCAAAACCGACCCAGACTTGGTGAAACCTGAAATACCCGGTCAAAACCCGACCCTACCCTACTCTACTCCAATTCTTTTTAACATAATAAGGCCCACGTAGTTATAGCCCACTTGTCATAACACAAGCCCAATTTATAACAACACTTAAGCCCAAATAAATAAACCCTATCACTATAAACACCTCATTTCATCCTCTTCCACCTCTACAGCAGCCACCATGCAGATCTTCGTGAAAACCCTAACGGGCAAAACAATAACCCTCGAGGTCGAGTCCTCAGACACCATCGACAATGTCAAATCCAAGATCCAAGACAAAGAAGGCATCCCACCGGACCAACAGCGTCTAATCTTCGCTGGCAAACAGCTCGAAGACGGCCGGACGTTAGCCGACTACAACATCCAGAAGGAGTCAACGCTCCACTTGGTGTTGAGGCTTCGAGGTGGTGCGAAGAAGAGGAAGAAGAAGACGTACACCAAGCCCAAGAAGATTAAGCATAAGCATAAGAAGGTGAAGTTGTCGGTGTTGCAGTTTTATAAAGTGGATGATTCAGGTAAAGTGTTAGTTTCAAGGGATTGACACACGTTATATATAATTATATATAACACGTTATAATGTTATGTTATATATATTATAGATATTATATATGATTAATATATAATGTAGATTTCAATTAAAACATTATGCATAACATAACACAATATAATGTTATATATAAATATACATATTATTAGGGCTGTTCATGAGTTAAAACCGAGTTGAGCTAAAGTGGGTTCGAGCTCAAGCTCGAAATTAACCGATACAGCATAGCTAGGCAAGTTAAATGAGCCTAATATATAATGTATATTTCAATCAAGTGAGCCCCTTCGAGCTTTTTAGAACAACCCTAATAATAAATACGCCCTGCTTGCGGTGCGCACATATAATGTATATATGTGTGAACCCTTGGGTGGGAAAAAGTAAAATTGCACTAATTTTGACGTTATTTTACTAATCACGTGAAAATAACGTTAAAAGTGGCGGAAGGTTAATCAGACATCATGTGGTGGCGTTGATAGCCGAAAGACAAGGGCACGTGCACCAATCAGCCGGTGTCCCGATGATTGAGTGTTATGTGTCTTATGTCCAAGGCTTGATTCAAAACTACTATCGAGCCGGGGGTCTCACCGGAAGCAGCCTCTCTATCCCTATGGGATAGAGGTAAGGCTGTCTACATCTTACCCTCCTCAGACCCTACCATAGCATTGCTATTGGTGGGATATACTGAGTACGATGATGATGATGATATTTCAATTAAAACATTATATATAACACAATATAATGTTATATATATTATATATACGCACACATATTATTAGGGCTGTTTATGAGTCAAAGCTGAGTCGAGCTAAAGTGGGTTTGAGCTCAAGCTCGAAATTAACCGAGACCGCATAGCTAGGCTCGAGCTCGATTTTGAAGTTAAAACGATTCTAAATTTGAGCCAACGAGCCAAGCTGAGCTTCGGTTTAGTTTGGATCGGTTACAAAAATGAGCCAACTCAACTCAAGTTGTTTCAAATTAAGTTTTTAGCTAATTTTATTCTACTTTTATTTATCAAATGAGCCATGGGCTCGAGCTGTGTGATTTTGAACAGCCTGTATTATAATATTTCAATTAAAATGTTGTTATTTGGGTTTATGTGTATTTCAATTAAAACATTATTATATATATAACACAATATAATGTTTTATATAATAGGGCTGTTCACGAGTCGAGCCAAAGTGGGTTCGAGCTTGAGCTTGTTATTAAAAGTGACAACTTAGCGAAGCTTGAGCTCGATCTTGATTTTGAAGTTAAATGAGCCTAAGTTTGAGCCAACGAGTCTAGTTTGGCTCGGCTACAAAAACGAGCTAGCTTAGCTCAGGTTGTTTCAAGTCAAGTTTTTTTAGCTTGTCCTTATTATATAATGTATTTTCGATTAAAATATTGTTATTTAGTTTTATGCATATTTCAATTTAAACATTATAAGGTGGGTGATGCAGGTAAAGTGCAGAGGTTGAGGAAGGAGTGTCCGAATGCGGAGTGTGGTGCGGGGACGTTTATGGCCAATCATTTTGATAGGCATTATTGTGGTAAGTGCGGGTTGACGTATGTTTACCAGAAGGTGTAAGGGTTTGAGTTTTGGTTAGTTGTTATGCTGGTTTGGATCTTTTGAATTGGAGATTGTTTTTGAATTATAATTTGAGTTAGTATACATTTTTAATGTTTACCAGAAGAATTGAGGTACTGGATTTTAATTAAAATGTATTGAATTTTGATTTATGTTTAGAATATCTGATTTTGATGTTGTTTACATAGCTATCGTTATGTGTTTCATCATATGTGGGGTTAGAGGTGCACAAATCGGGTATTTAAAAAACCTGGAACCGGGTAGGAACCGGTTCCGGGTATGGTCAACAAAAGTCAAACCCGGTTTGGTTCTGGAACCGGTTCCGGGTATAGTCGGGTATTTGACCGGGTTTTGACAAGTTCCGGGTTGGGTTTTGACCGGTTCCTCCGGGTTTTTTTCGGGTTTTTGACCGGTTCCTCCGGGTTTTTTCCACCGGTTCCGGGTCGGTTCCGGTTCCGGAACCGGCTCCGAGGAGAAATCCTATACCCGGTCAGGAACCGGTTCCGGGTATGGGTTAGAACCGGTTCCGGGTCGGTTCCACCGGTTCGGTTCCGGAACCGGTTATTTTGTGCACGTCTATGTGGGGTTGTTGAACTTGCTAGGTGTTTAGTTTTGCGGTTGGATTAGGAACTCGGATTGGTTATTGAGGTCTTGGTTGCTGTTGGCTAATTGTTAAATTTTAATTTTATGTTACGGTTTATGGATTTGTGTTTGGTGAAAGTTGATTATGGAGGTTGTTTTTGAATAGAATGCTTTTAATGATTTATGATAACACATTTTGATATATGGGCTGTTTATTTAGCTAGTGTTTATTGTTTTTGAAAATTAAAATTTGACTGAATAAACTGGTATAATTTTGTTTTGGGGTTTATATAGTTTGGTTTAGAAAGAGTTTTTGGTTTTGTTTTTTCAAATAATATGGATGTTTGGATTTGTGTTTGCTGAGTTTTGATTTTTTTTTTCGAAACTGTAAAAAAAAAAAAATCTTGAGAAATGCTTTGTATTACTGAATTAAACTCTTAGAATCCACAAGCTTTCGGAACTTTGTTTTGTTGATTTGTGTTTGGTGAACCTTGATTATGGAGGTTGTTTTTGAATCGTATACTTTTAATGGTTTGATATGGTAGTAATGGTACATAATCTGTCTTTGATAACATGTATAATCTGACTATATTCTTAATTATTATTAGTTGGTCATATAGGCTTTATTGTGGTATGTATGTGCTTACTTATGCTTACTTGAAGGTCTAGGTGTTGAATTTTTGTTTCAGTTTTATGTTTTTGTTTTAAGGATATTTGTTTGGTGAGCTTTTTATGCTTTGGCAAGTGAAAATCTTTAGTGTTTTGATTTAGTGTATTGGATGTATCACATTATTGTGGTAAGTGCGGCCTAACTTACGTTTACCAGATGGCTTAAGTGATGAATTAACAAATGTACAGGAACCAATGAATACTCCCATGAATTTCGCTAAAAAAAATCATCTGGGGGGAACCGGAGAATGATGTTCCTTCCTATTCCGTTTTTTACCGCTCCTACTCTGTCCGGTTTTAACAAAAAAAAAAGGAATATAAATTAAAAGGCTTAAAAGATGCTTGAAAATGTATTTGAGTGTGCATTTTTCTACACCGAAAATTGATTGGAAGTACCGGTGGAAACAATCAAACAAGTGTAAGAGATGTTGAGTTTCTTTTAATTTTCTTGTTGGAAAGCTTAAATGGGCCAAGCTTGTATCACTTGCTAAAAAGCTTATAATAAAATCTACTAATATATGAATTATTTATATCATACATACACATGCAATAATGTTATATTATAACATATTAAGTAGTTAGGTTTATCTAAGATTTTATTTAAAGTTGTCTGTTGGGCCTAACTTTGGTTTAAGCCGTTTAAGGAGTCTTTATGTCTTCAAGTTTTGTGCCTATTATTTGGTTTAGGGCTTTAGGCCTTTTGCAAGTTGCAACGTCTTTTGTAGTAGTTTTTTTAACCAACAAAAATTTACAAAATAAAAATAAAAATTCGGATACACATAAAAGAAATGGAAAAAAAATTAATTACTAATAATAATATTTATAAGATGTATTAAAATTAGTGGTTGGTATGAATGTTACTAACTTACTACCACCTATTTTACTTCCTATATCATTCATATTTAGGTGGAGGGTAGAACTTACCTTAAAATGAAGCAAATGCATAGTGAAGGTAGTCAGGTACAATTACTTTGAACTCTGGACAGATTGTAGTTTCTTTTAGCTATTCCGGTTTGGATTTTATTTTCTAGTTGCATAGTGCGTACTACCAGTTTCAAGTCATCATAGTTGCCTATTAAAAGTAAGATGACTGAACCAGACATTTTTTCAACTGGTTCTACTATTCTCAGTTACACAAGAGTATGATTCGGTTTGTTTGATTGTTGAAAAAAAAACTTAATTTGTAAGTAAATACCTTTACTGAATAGTCTGAATTATCTAAACTCCAAGACAAATGACTGAACAAAAATAATAAATATAAGTTTACTTAAATGATTTAGTAATCAAATTGGGCTATGAGGTAGCTTATCCAACTAATTGAAATAAGGGAAAATTCCCAAAATAAGCATTTATGAAAACAAATTTCTAGTTTTAGATATTATTTATAAAGAATTTCAGAAATAGGTATTATAAACTAGTCGTGATGAGAAGTTTGTAGAACCAATTAAAAGTTGCCGCGTGTCCTTAAACTAACCGTAACGAGCACATTCAATAATCATTTACTCGTAACGACTAAATAAGTTTCATCCTTCGTAATCAACGCCCACGAGTAATTCATAAGTCCTTTAGTCGTGACAACTAGTTTACCTGATTTACATCCCTACACGAGTAGTTTATTAGTAGTTAACTCGTCATGACTAGTTTAACCTTATAATCTACTCGTCGCGACTAAAGGGCTTATGAATAACTCATGGACGTTGATTACGAGGCATGAAACTTATTTAGTCGTGACGAGTAATTGATTAGTGACCATGCTCATTACGGTTAGTTTAAGGACACATGGCAAGTTCTAATTGGTTTCTATAAACTACTCGTCACGACTAGTTTATAATACCTATTTCTAAATTCTTTTATAAATATTATCTAAAACTAAAAATTTATTTTTATAAATGCTTATTTTGGGAATTTTCCCTTAAAATAAACAATTAGTGATTTCCTACAAATTGTAATTGTAATTGTAATTGTAATTGTAATTGTAATTGTAATTGGTATGAAGCCTCAACAAAACACAACTCAACAAAATTTAAGTATGTGGGGTGGGTGTAGATTACACACAAATTAAGGCCCCACTCCCACCATTTATGGTATACCTTCTAATAAATCTCAATTATTTTTTTATAACTTTAAATATGTTATTTGTTCATTTCAATTAGTTGGATAAGCTACCTCATAGCCCATGTTTATTACCAAATCATTTAGATTAACTTATATTTATTATTTTGTTTCTATTATTTGTCTTTAGATGTTAATGACTGATTAAGAATAGTTTAGTAAAAGCATTTAAATTTATTTTCTATAAAAAAAACCGAATCATGCTTGAATTACTTGACAACATGAAATCGATCTAATATAACCGATTGAGAATCGATTGGTTCAGCTATGTTGCTTTTAATAGCCAACTATTGTGACTTGATACTAGTCGTGAGTTAGGGGTGTGTATGAAATAAACAAGGGAAAATTCCCAGAATAAGCATTTACGAAAACAAATTTATAGTTTTACGTATTATTTGCAAAAAATTTAAAAAATAGGTATTATAAACTAGTAGTGACGAGTAGTTTGTAGAACCAATTAAAATTTGTCGCGTGTCCTTAAAATAACCGTAACGAGCACGTTCACTAATCATCAACTCGTCATGACTAATAAGTTTCATGCCTCGTAATCAACGCCCACAAGTAATTCATAAGTCCTTTAGTCGCAACGATTAGTTTACCCGGTTTACATTCCCTATACGAGTAGTTTATTAGTAGTTAACTTGTCACGACTAGTTTAACCTTATAATTTACTCATCGCAACTAAATGACTTATGAATTACTCGTGGGTGTTGATTACGAAGCATGAAACTTAATTAGTCGTGACGAGTAGATGATTAGTGAACGTGCTCATTACGGTTAGTTTAAGGACACGCGACAAATTTTAATTGGTTCTACAAACTACTAGTCACGACTAGTTTATAATACCTATTTCTGGAATTTTTGCAAATGATATCTAAAACTAGAAATTTGTTTTTATAAATACTTATTTTGGGAATTTTCACAATAAACAATGGTTTTTATCTTTTATAAAACCATACTTACAGTTCGGTTTTGATTTTGCATGTAATAAACAAAATTACATATTCTTTTTTTTTTGTTTGTTTATTTTTTTAAGTAATCTTTTCGAATTTAGTAAATAAATATGTAACTAATAAACTTTAGCCCAAATATATAACAATCAATTAGTTATTAATTAACTAACAAAATGATTTAGGCTCAATTTCATTACTTTAGGCCCAATTTATTTTTCGATCCAAAATACTAAGGGCTCAAATGGAAAAATGAAAAAACAGAAGCAGGTAGGTTTTCAAGAATTTAAAGACCAAAATTTCGGTTTTAGCCCTAAGCCGACTTAAACCAAATCGTGTACACTCCTACTCGAAACCACTATAAAGCACTAAGATCACAAAACAAGCGGATCAAACGGGTTACAAATCACGTGAAAAGAACTTTGATTAAAGCGAGTACTTTTTAAAACACGGGTTGTAGAAATCGGCCCGTGTTGGCTTGAACCACCACTTTTTGTGATAAAAGGTGGGTCGAATTGACCAAATTAAGTTTTTAAACGTGGAAGATTAGTCATTAGTGTGCAACTCTCGTTTTACACTTCATATGTCATTATAATTTGTAACGTGTGGCCATATGGATAGTGGTTATTGCACGTTTATGTCTCCTTTGACAATTATTAAGCATCAAGAAAAAAGTGGAAAGGTATGTTTGGTTTTTAAAATTAGTTGTGATGGTTGTATTCATTGTATTTTAATGTATACATCATGTCTAACACCTGTATTTAACTTTTAGTGGGTTTTATTTTGATTGAACTAATGTAATCTGACCGATTTTAATTATTAAAAAAATATAAAAGAAATAAGAAACCGGGTGTTGTAGTTGTGAAAACAAATAATTTGTGTATTTGATTATTAGAGAATCGTAGGTAGGATGTAAATAAGTTGAGCCACTTATAAACTCGGTTTTTATTTTAATAGAAAATCAGATGATTTACATAATATCAAAAATAATGCTTGATATGGGTTTAGTTTTTATTGTCAGTTTAGTTATCTTAAACTGTGATTACATCGAAACAGAAGGCAAGCGGGCAACAAGTTGTGCCGCTACCCCCTTTTAAATTGCAAAACCGAATCTTTTAAAAACTTCATTCACTGATCTTGGAGTTATAACATTACTATGAATGACCTGTTGAACTCGGGTAAGGAACTACAACTTTAGGCGCGAGGAAACCAAAAGTGCCAAAAGCAAAAAGAATAAATACATGTTGGTTATCAAAACACATTTCTCATGTTTAAAAGCTTAAACTAACTAGACCACGAGGCTCAAGCGTATCGTGATATTGGTGCTCTTTCTATTTAAAGAAGCTCGAGCATTTTTCTTTATAGTATTTAGTTTTACTAGACTTATAAGTCTAAATAAGCCTGTTATATATATAAATATAACAAATTTTGTTTAGGATATCTAATATACAAGTATACAATAATTATTATTAAGTTATTATGAAATATTTGGACAAAATAAATTACGTAATATACAAAAGTTTATAATAATACAAATATGTATAAAAATTATATAAAATAAAGTAATTAATTAACTAACAAATGATAAACAAGCCGAGCTCAAATTAAAAAAAATTGAGCTCAACTTGAACTCTATTAGATTAAACGCACAAAGCTTGGGCTTTAGGCGACGAGTTAGGCTTGTTTTTAGGAAATAAGTAAAGTTTAAATACATGAATAAAGTTTAAATACTTAATTACTTGTGTTTTATATACATTTTTCTTAAAATAAAATAACTAGAGAAAGAAGTATATAACTTGACCTCTAATGAAAAAATTGATTTATCAATAAGATGTTCTTGTACGTTGCATTAGTTTGATTGGACTATCATTTAAACAAGCCCTTCAATAAGCTTAGCTTATCTCTCACGTAGTTTCATTAATAGAGAACTTTAAATACACATGACTTTTCATAGATAATCCAAAATAACATTATAAATTTAGTGATAGTTCTAAATTTACTAATGTAGTCATGGGCCACCTTTTGAATTTATGTTTTGTTTTGTGGTTTATCACTTCAATACGTATTTTTTTTAGAATGTGGCTTTCTTTTTTGTGTTTAGGTCATCTCAATCTTTAATTTGTAGAGTCTCGCTTTCCACTCTGGTCAGACTATGCTATCTTAACCGGGTCCACGCTGACTTCACTATCTGAGTTGGGCGTTCCCCCGATAAACCATATAGCCGGCTGCCACTTGACAGTCGTTATGCTGCCATAAGAGCATAACTCTCTGGCGTAACACACAGTGGGACGAATACCCGGGCGAGCTCGAGATACGAACTAACAACCTTGCAAGACCTAACTAAAATCCAATTGTCAATACCACCCAATGGACACAAATAAGAATCATACTTGAGTCTTCACTGAAAAACCTAAGTCTTCTTACCCATCAATGGGGATACTTTAAAATGTAATTAAAACAAAATATTGAAATATAATAATAATATAATAATAATAATAATAATAACAACAATAACAACCATTTATTGTCTAACAAAACAAAAAACAAATATGCACCTAACATAATCAATAATACCGTATAAACTAAGTCTTCTAGGTAGGATTAGAAAAGAAATAGTTCATTAGTCTCATATAAAAATTTTAGTAGTTTGGTTTGAATATTATTTTCAAACCAAAAACTTAACACATGTATCATACACGAGACTTACATCCATAACCATTTGACTTGCAAACACCTTGGTATATTATCAATCAAGCTATCTATATCAGTACTTTTTTTATGTTGATAAGATATATGACATGAAAATCTTATTTTCTTGATGCGTGATGAAATTGGTAATTGAATGCATTGAACTTGCGCTTGAAAATGAATAATTGTAGAAGAAATATCTTAAAACTAAAATGTCTTAATTATGATTTATGAGCATGCTTTGAGAGTTTATGATGTCAATTTCATGTCTAAGATTTAGATTTTAAGTTGATGGTTGGTTTTATATGGGATATTGGTTTTAGTACTCCTAACTTTCACTCATTAGTAGATGATACCCCTAAATAAGGATTTGTCTCTCGTAACTTATTTTCTTCTGTCACTCTCAAACTTAACGGACCCTAACTCAGTTAGTTTTTTGCTGACGCGACATGTTTTTACTGATATGGCATGCGATGTGGCATTTTTTTAGAAAGTGCCTCCACTTCACCATCTTCTTCATAATACCCTAAAATCTAATTCCAACACGACCCAACCAGCCACCTCGATTACCACCACCTCCATCACCCACCTCTATCACCATGACCAGATCCGGAACTGCACCTCTATATATATATGTCTTGGCATTGTGGTGCATGCCCATTAAATAATGTTTAAAAATAATTAGATGACAATATGATATTGATCAAGGTTATGACTTATGAGGAGTAGGAACATATGAAAAACTTATGACAACTCTATACTCCATCTCTTGGTGGAACTATTTTCAATAAATGGTGGGAAGGTGGGGCCCATCACCCTCAAGATTAGCACAACCATTCCATAAATCACTATAAAAGAATCAACTCCAAGGTTTAATGGTAGGGTTTAGTTTGCTTTCAACGTTTGGTTTTTATTATTATTGTTGGGGTTTAACTCCATTCCACTGTCTCCACATTATTGAACGAATATAATAACATGCCATGAGTCATGACCTTAAGTTATGTGTACACACATGTATTGTTCACATTTTATGTGCCTTGGCTTGACTTGTTCATTTGTGATCAGGGGCGGACCCACATAGTTCCCATCGGGGTCCCGGGACACCAATGTTTTTTAAAAATTACTTAGAGATGATATATTAAATTTTGTAAGGACCCCATAAAAATTAATACTTGGAACCCATACTATTAAGGCTGAACTAGTCTAGTGGAAAGTCCCTTGTTTTTTCTTTGAGAGGTTGCAGGTTCAAGCCTCACCATACCCAGTTTTTGTTGTTTTTATAATATTCTAGTCAATATTAGTTATTTAGTTAGGGTATTTGTGTTTTTTCTTTAGTTTATCCCATATAACCATTATCACTTTAGTTTATCCCATATAACCATCATCACCATGCAACATATATAATGACAACATGAGTTTTACATATACTTAAATTATTTATCTTGTGTATGTATATTATAATTAATCATTTATTTGTGTAAGAGTTAGTTTTTCATGTCTTGGTTATTCATGTAGACCATATATATATAGCTTACGCTTATGTTTTTCGGGTATGAATAAAAATGAATTAAAAGTGTATGTTCTATCTAGTTTCTAATCTATATTCTTTCTACTTACTCGTTTCCGATGACACCATATTTTCGTGTTTTATTATGTTCCTCCTCTCGACCCGACCCGAATAACGACCGACCCAAAAATTTTGTAAACCGGAAAAATTGGGACCCCATTGACAAAAAATCCTGGGTCCGCCACTGTTTGTGATGCATGGATATTAAATATTTATTATCTTTTTGACACATAAAGAAGGTTTAATTACACCATATGTTAGTGTTTTATTCGATTCACTAGGTTAGTTGTTCGTGTATCACACGGAACATATATGATTGTTTATTTGATGAAATATAAAATTATGAATTTATGCGAACGGATGATTTTACGTAAATATTAAGCAAAAATAAATATTAAAACATATTTAATTTACAAAGTTTTAAAAGTTTAAAATAACTGAAAAGATAATCACGCCTACAAATTTAAAATATAGTCAATTATTTAATTATAGTAACTTCAAAATGTAATATTACAATTAATACAAATTAATGAAACTTTAAGTTTAATTCTAATTTAAATTGCTTAATAAATAATTATTAAAATTGGTAAGAGTCTATGTGGTATCATATGTGAACAGGCTAGAATGACCTATGTGCCGACATAGTTTTGATTTACTAGTATAGTAAGATAAGATGTACACAATAATAAATTCAAACTCTTCACTTAAATTTATGTCCTAAATATTGCCAATGCTAGGTTCTATAATCACCAATGGTGAATTCATAAACTAATATCAGTCGGAGTCAAAAGTGAATCATAGTCTAGAAGATAAAATCGTAGCAAACTTGAACTTTTTTGTGTGATAATAACTTAATATTTTCTAAATCTAATGCAATTTTATCTTGTTCAGTCTAGTTTCTTACTAGTTAGATTTAAAATACTAATATTTTAGCCGTTAAAAACAAAGTATACAATTTTATACCATTATGTTTAAGAAAAATATGTATTTTTTCCCTGTCAACCAAAATTTAGTCGTGGTTTTCCTTTCTCACTTGATTTGAGTTACACCTTCCATCAGGGATTGGATCAAATGTTGAGTACCGATGTCAAGCGATTCCAAAGATTTTTTCTAGTGCTATCTATTATCTATTATTTGACTCCCGTCTTTTATGCGTAATATCCATATAACTACCTCGATTTACCACACATATTAAAAATGACCCCGTTAAAAAAATCCATGCATCCGTTATTTCCTTCCACCTCGTAATTATAACGATAACTCGTTTATCTACACGTCTCTTTGGTGAAGATTTGTACATATAAAGCAACCAGTTTGAAATATAAGGACCGCTTTTGTTAATAACAATAGTTGAGGGTCAATGGTCTTGTTGAACAAATGATGGTGAAAAGATGATAACGTGGAGATAACGTCGTTTATAACTTACCCGCCAAAACAAAGAGTGTGGGGCCCACCGGCCCGTTAAGCCTGCCTTGGTTTGTATTCAACGTTTTTGTCCATCCGCAGGCATTGTGACCATCGTGGCCTTCTTTAATTGACAAATGCAAATGCAAATGCAAATGCAAATGCAAATGCAAATGAAAGCTTGGTCATACATCTCTCAATTCTCAATAATATTATCATTAGGTTCCACCGGCTTTAATGAGTTGGCACCCTTATTATTATTATTTCTACTTTGTTACACTTTCATTATTGTTGTTTATGTCTATAAATGCAAACAATATATGATAACAAAATGATGCATGGTTATTAAATAAAATAAATCGATGTCAAATAATTATAGCTTTGTTTTCGATAGAATCAACTTTGTCATTTAAAAATGGTGGTGATGTAGCTTGTTATTCGCTCACTTGCGCCCCTATCATAATTAGATCTTTATAACCTAATGTTTTTAGACTAAAAAAATATATAAGAAAATGATGTTTGGGCATCTTCCTTTTGTTGAAAATACGAAAATTTTCTTTCTAAATCATCAATCATAAAAATTGTTGGGACTCGTAAATTGGCACTACAAATGAATTTAACTATATATGCTGTTCTTAAATAAGGGTCGTGTGCCTGCTGGTTAGGACTTAGGAGCTGCTTCACAATCATGAAAAATGGTGTCTCATCTTGTAACTCGTTGCGAAATCTCGACATTAAGTTGGAGCCCCGCAGGAACCGCACGGATTCTTACTTCATCTTCCTCTTTTGATGAATTCGACAGTATAGATGAATTATCCATTTTAAAATAGCTATCGGAGAGAATCTTTAAGTTTCTTGATACTTGAATGAGAGATGTATAGTGTTAAATGTTTGTGTCACATTTACAATAATGTATTTAAAAATTACTTATACTTATTAAAATAGAGCCGATGGCTCTTTACCAGCCACGTTTGGCCAATCCACCTCGCCTCGTGTCATCTTGCTTTACAGCTAGGCTCAAAACGCTTTTACAACACCCAACCGATTTTGGTGTTGTGGGTCTTTTGCTGACGTGAAGCAACGCGAGGTGGAGTTGCCAAACTGCCTGTGGAACCGTTAACTTCTCAATTTTGCCACGTGTTCAATTATTTAAAACATTGGTTTCAACATTTCATTAATAAAATAATTTATCATTCAATAAATTGAATTTGGAATTCAATAAAAGGGGACACCTCCAAAATTAGAATACAAGACGAATCCTTATCGGTTAGGCCTCCAGGAAATAATAACCAAATAAATTAAAATTTAAAATTATTATTTTAAATATTAAATTTACAACCGAATAAAATTAAATCATATCACGTCCAATATTAAAGTCAAAGAGGGCGATAAATCGAGGAGCGTGATTTCAGAAGTTTGCTGGGTCGCGTGTTATGTGGGTCCCACCGTCCACGTATTTTGTATATTTTTTGGGATTATTAATTTTATTTATTGTATTGTTACTTTGTTAGTAAATTACTGTTTTTGTCCTAAGGTTTGTAGATTGTGATAGTTTTGGTCCCTCATACTATGTTATATATTTTTTTTCTAGAGTAAGCTGCGGTTTTCGTTCCTGTGGTTTGTCTAAATCTTCATTTTTAGTCAAATGGTTTCAAGTTTACGATTTTTGTCCATGTGGTTTCATTTGACTTGCAATTAAACCATAATTCACTAATCCCGTTAAGTTTGGTCGATAAATCCATCAGCGTGTCCTTGAAGTGAGGGACAGTTTTGTTATTTTTCTCCCTAAATAAACCACAGTCCTAATTCACAAACCCTATCACGTGAGGGGCTGGGGTGTATTTTTGGAAAAAAAAGACAAAACTACCCCTCACGTGAAAGACATACTGATGTGTTTAATAACCAGGCTTAACATGATTACTGAATTCGGGTTTAATTGCAAGTGAAACGAAACCACATAGACAAAAATCGCAATTTTAAAACTATTGGACTAATATCACAGATTTTGACAAACCACGAGGACGAAAACCACAATTCACTCTTTTTTTATATTATTTAGAGGTTAATTCCGTCATTCAAGATTTTCAAGTAATTGGTAACTTAAAACATATTTAAGTCCCTTAATTTTTATTTTTATTTACTACAAATTAGATTAAAACATTCAACATGAAATTGATGAAAGTTTATAAGGGAACAAATAGTTACAAACCAGATAACAAGAGACATCATTAAAGACCATCAATTTTCTAGATTAATCAAGCTCATTTTGATATATGTTTTATGCATACGATTGGCGTCGCATCGATCTATTCGAAGACTCTATCAACTCACCTAACTGTGTGCTACATTTAAAAACTCGGTCGTTTCTACTTTATACAGAAACTTGTGTAACTTTGGGTGAATATTAATAATGGAGGATTTGAGCTAGTCCTTGTGCAAATGTTGTCAGCTTGAACCTCGAGCCCACTCAGGTTTTCGTACCATGTGTTACGCTAGAGAATTTTGCTATTGTGGTGGGCACAACGATTGTCAAGTGACAGTCAGCGGTATGGTTTCCCGAGGGAACGCCCAAGCCAAATTCTGAATAGGACACAGGCCCGGTTAAGACAACATAGTCTGGCCAAAGTAGGGCAACAGAGCTCTTGAAATCTGGATAATGCGGTAGCATAAATACAAGAAAGTCGATGTTTTAAAAAAATAGAATCAACTGCGGTTTTCGTGCTTGTGGTTTATCCAAGCATGTGGTTTTAGTCAAATAGTTTCAAATTTGCGATTTTCATCCCTGTGGTTTCATTTCACTTGCAATTAAACACGAATTCACTAATCCCATTAAGTCTGGTCGTTAAACCCATCAGAGTGTCCTTCACGTGAAGGGCAGTTTTTGTCCTTCACTCGCAAACCCCTCACTCGAGGGGCTGGGGTGTATTTTTGGGGAAAAAAAAGATAAGACTGCCCCTCACGAGAATGACACGCTGATTAGTTTAATGACCAGACATAACGGGATTAGTGAATTCGGGTTTAATCGCAAGTGAAATGAAACCACATAAACGAAAATCACAAATTTAAAACTATAAGATTAAAATCGCATATTTGAACAAAACACAGGGACGCAAATCGCAATTCACTAAAAAAAGCTTCATATTTGTTAACTTCCATCCGTTATTATCATTATCATCTTTAGACATCTTCAGCCGTTTGCGTAACCACCACCGCACCGTTCAATTATTTCTCCCCATCACCTTTCCCTATGCCATACCACACCACTTCTTCCATCAATTCCTTTTATTAATATTCATTATCATCATTATTATTATTATTATTATTATTATTATTATTATTATTTCCTCTCTTACTCTCTCTCTCTATATTCATCACTTTCTCTCTCTAAAACTCTCATTTTTGTAACCTACACGCTTATCTCTAATCACTCATCGTTTCAAGGTACGGCATCTTCTCTCGAGATTCATCTACAAATCATCTTCGATTTACTGATTTCGTATTGTTATAATTAGGCATTTTTTAGGTGATTTAAGTGACGATTTGTTGTTTTTTGTGTGTGATTTTGCAGGATCTCTTGAGGATTTGATATCTGAGGTATATTTGCTAGTGTGATTGTTGTTAGTGAGAGCAAAACCGGCACCGGTACCGAAATCAGTACCGATTTGGTACCGTCAAGAGTTTGAAATTTCGGTACCGGCTTTGCCGTAAATACCGAACTGAGCATTTTGGTACTGGTACCAAGATTTTGGGAAAATCGGTACCGATTTGGTGCCTTTGGTACTGAGTTTTGAAATTTCAGTACCGGCTTTGCCTTCAGTACCGAACCTAACATTTCGGTACTGGTACCAAGATTTTGGGAAAATCGGTACCGATTTGGTACTTTCAGTACTGAGTTTTGAAATTTCGGTACCGGCTTTGCCTTCAATGTTGAACCGAAAGATTTTGGGAAAATCGGTACCTTTGGTACCGAGTTTTGAAATTTCGGTATTGGCTTTGCTTTCAATACCGAAACTAGCATTTCGGTACCTGTACCAAGATTTTAGGAAAATCGGTACTGATTTGGTGCTTTTGTGCTTTTGGTACTGAGTTTTGAAATTTCGGTACCGGCTTTGCCTTCAATGCCGAACCGACCATTGTCAGTACCGAGCTTTGAAATTTCGGTACCGGCTTTGCCTTCAACGCCGAACCGAACATTTCGGTACTGGTACCAAGATTTTGGGAAAATGGGTTCCGGTGCCTGTACCCGCTCATCCCTTAGTGATGGACTGATTGTGTGATTGATTCGTTTGATTTTTTGATGTTTTTGGTGGTGTTAGATTGTTGCATTTCGAGTAATTTGGATATGTATGGTTTTATGTGATGTGTGCTTTGCTATTTGTCTGTTTTTTGTAGACTCTGGATTTTGGTTAAATATAGGGTTTGGATATCTGATTTTCTGTTTTGCTCTCTGGCTATGTAGTTTTTGTATTCTGTAGTTGCTTTCTGGCATTGTTGGTTTCTGATCGGACGGGTAGTATGATTGCTGGCGTCTATGAAGAATTTGGGGATCTGGTCAGTAATTACACAATATTGAACATTAGTGTGTCTCGATCACTACTTGAATAAAGTGCATACACTTGATGTATGCTGTTTCTTCGAGTGGATATCGTGACAGACTAAGCTGTAGTTTTGTGTTCCTAACTAGATCCCCTAACTCTTCATAGAACGCGAGTAATGAAACTATCTTTTCTGTCGGAAATCAACAATACTGGAAAATGACTATTGTGTATGGAAACTGCATTACTGGAGATAGCTGGACGGAAAATCAAATTCGGAACCCTATATTTGACCAGCATCCAAGCTCTCAAAAATCGAAAAACAGATTTAAAGCACACATTCATATTTAGCTTTTTCAAATTTGCACAATTTAGCTTCTCAGTCTCTTCGTGGAACTTTATAGCAGTTAACTGATTTTAACAATCGTTTATTGTATGCAGGCTGTCTGTGTACTGTAAGTGAAAAATGTTTGGAGGAAGCAACAGCAATTCTTTAGTCCCCGTCTTCCTTGATGAGAATATGCTACATTATCCTTCGAACCAGTTGCAACTCTTTGGTAATGGTGAGTTTCTACTATCAATTGATTAACTTTTGGTTGGATTGCGAGTTGATTCTCTTATTAGTTTACATAGTTTGTAGTATATTGTTTGGGCTTTTGTCAGATTAGTCGTTAACTTGGTGGAATTTTTTTTCCTAAGAAAGGTGGCTAATTGTTTCTTGTTGTTTAGGATTCACAACATGACACACCATATGTTGTTAATTTTGCACGTTTTGTATGTGCATAGAATTAGTTTAAGGCGTATGATATGGGTATGGTTTTATGCTTGTAGATGTTGTATCTAATTCCTTGCTTAATTGTGTATTATGTTGTTTGTTTTTTTGAAACATGAAATGCACTTTATATTGCACGTTTGTATTTTTGTAGATGAAGTTAGATTGAGAAGATGTGGTTTTATTCATCTTTATATTGTTTGTTGCTCTCGGTGTTATGTGCCTTTTACCACATGGAGTATTTAACTAGATTTCAGAAGATGCGATCGTTTTATGTTTTTAACACATGACCATGATGTGTTAAACCATATCACATCTTCTTGATCTAATTACACACTTCATGTGCTAAAGATCGGTGGCAACGAGGGTAATCGGCATTATCAAGATGATAATGATCATGCATTCCTAAACTAACTTTGTTTACAAAAAAAATGTGCTTATAAAGTACAAATTACGTCATAGATGCAAACATGCAAATCAAGCAAAAAATTAGGATATGATGTCATCAAACATGAAACCATACCATGATCATGTGTTTTGAAACTGATTCTCTATATAGGCAAAGCGCGCAAGATTAATAGCATGTGAGACGTCATGTTTAGAACACCGCACAACACAAGAAACAATTAGTCATCAACTAAACCACATTGGATGTTTTGGCCTTTGGGCTAGTGAATAGAGCCTAGTTTTGTTTTGTATATAAACGATACCACATACAAAAATAATAGAAAGGATTGGATCCATTATGGCTGCATTAATATATGAACTTTATTCATACCATAGACCGATAAATGAACCAGACCAATAACTGGAGATGGAGTTCTGATATTTGAGTTCGGTTTTAATATTGCTATAGGAGTACCTGCCACCCATAATGTGGACCCAGTAAATTATTCTGGTAAAGACCATAATACCCCTGCATTCCGGTCTCATAAACGCCCAAGGGAAGTTGAAGCTAACTTAATGCAGAAGAAGCTTCAAATATCATTGAACCAGAATTTTTACAATGAGGAATCTGATAGGCCATCAACCATTCCAAACCCGCATCATGTATCTACTGGTTTAAAATTATCATACGATGATGAGGAACGCAACTCATCGATTACATCAGCAAGTGGAAGCATGCCAACAGCACCATCGGTTATGTCTTCTTTTGGTGATAGTGTCACAATTGAGCTTGATCGACAGAATGAAGAACTTGAAAGATACATTATGCTTCAGGTATTAATTTGATTTCTCTTGATACTTTTAATAGCCTTTCTTTTATTATATCCGTTTCGACATGAAAGTCACTGAAATACTGCAAGAAAACGCATCTGTTCATATATAATTATAGTTATATAGTGGCGACGGGCGTGCTTAATTCAAACCAATTTTAAATAATAAACTGCTATTAAACCACTCGTTAATTGGAGAGAAGTAGCACTTGTTAAATGAAAACCACTTATGTATCACATTTAAAACAATGAGTGCACGTGTTTTGAATATTTGATTGTCCCTCTTGTTATACATACTAAAAAATATTATTATAGTTGGTTTTATCATAATTATATATTTAATATTATGTACTAAGCAATATTTTATTTGTTGTATTAAATAATTGCTATTATCTTTATATTAATATTAAGCTTGTTATTAAAGCGTGGCAAATGAAATTCGGCTGGAGCTCGCTTACTGAATATATGCCAGTTTATGCTCAAGCTCGGCTTTCGGGTCGTGTAAGCTTGATTTGATTCGAGCTATTAACCATCCTATCTACAGTAGTTCACGAGCTGCTCGGCTCGCTTATATCCTAGCATCAGTCGGTTTAAAAAGCAGTGTTAAACTCCTATTATAACTTACGTGTACTGATTCTTAACAGGGTGATATTATGTTGAAAGGAGTAAAGGACATAAGACAACGACACATGTCTTCGTTTCTGGCTTCTATTGGTAAAAGCATAGACAAGAAGATGCGTGAAAAAGATCTCGAAATCGAAACAATAAACCGTAAAAACAAGGAACTTGTAGAAAGAATAAAGCAAGTGGCGAACGACGCCCAAAACTGGCACTACAGAGCAAAATACAATGAGTCAGTGGTCAACATGTTGAAGTCAAACCTGCAACAGGCACTCGCACAAGGAGTTGACCAAGTCAAAGAAGGGTTTGGCGATACTGATTTAGAAAACGACGCTGTTTCTTCAGTCGACCCTAACAATTACCTTGGGTTGACCAACGGTGGGGCCGGAAAGGAGCGTGATAATAATATGATATGCAAAGCGTGCAGTGTGAACGAGGTGTCGATTCTGGTGATGCCTTGTAGGCATTTGAGTCTCTGTAAAGATTGTGATAGGGGTATGAGTGTTTGTCCCGTGTGCCAGTGTGTGAAAAGCATTGGTGTTGAGGTGTACATGTCGTAAAATATCGGCATCATGGTTGTGGTGTCCCTCAAAAGCTTAACTTGTGAAGTACATTGTTGTTACCCGTATATTTTAGAATCGTCCGAGGGGGTTGTAATTTATGCATCCGTGCATGACTTGCTTTGGTTTACAATTCATTTGAAGTGATTTATTGTGAAACCAGCAAGATCTGAATTTGAAAACCGAAACTTGGGGATAGATTGGGTGAGCTGGGTTTTTTAGGAATCGGAACTGAGTAGGAACCGGTTCCAGGCATGGTCAACAAAAGTCAAAACCGGGTCTTGTAGGAACCGGTTTTGGGTATAGTCGGGTATTTGACCTGGTTTTTTGGGTTTTGGGTAGGATCGGGTTGGGTTTAGACCGGGTAGAGGTGGAGCCGGTTCTAGGTCGGGTTCGGTTCTAGGTCGTATCTACGGGTCAGGTACTCCGGGTCGGGTCTAGAACCGGGTATTTTGTATTTGAAGTAAAAGTTACATAGGAACAACTAATGTTGATTGTGTTGGTACCGGTTGTTAGGAACAGCTAATGATGCCTTGAGAAACTGGGAAGCGAAAAAACCCTGTTAGCTCATTTTGGAACCATAATAATGACATTAAGGCAACACAAAACCATGTGTACAAATGTGAGTCACCACACCAAATGATACCGAACTTGGTGGTTGAACTCTACCATGGTGACAATACTGTAGTGGAGGTCTTGCGGAAAAATAGCTGAGCTTGACGCTAGGATGATGAAAAACTTTACATCTCCCGTTCTCCATACTTTTTCAATATGAAAAAATATATATATATCCAACAACTTATTTATTTATTTTACGGAATTTAGTTTGTGGCAATTGGTTAATCTCATTTATTTAGTGAAATGAGTTTTTTTTCATTATGTTGATTAGCTTTTATTAAATCCATTATATGTTAATTATAAGAACTCATGATTTTCTTTTTCGAAATAGTGTTTTGTAATAACTTTGTTTGCATAAACAATTATAGACATTGAATTTTAGTAAACAAATGCTTTTCGCAAGAAAAATGGGAAGTCCTTGTTACTTATGTGCGACTTTACTTAAACTTTACGTTGTTAGCTGTGAACTTTAATTGAATATAATGTGAATCCTAACTCCGTTGAAAATGTTATTGCTAGTTAATATGTATGTGCTTATGTCGTTAACCTTGACACAGACTATCGATATTTGAAAATGAATTATTAAACGTTGTCCGACTTGATATACCAACAACCTTTAGGTTCTCTACATTCGCTTTTTGAAACGCCAATTATGTATTCTATCTTGATTATTAGAAAATAATGTTTTTATTAGTTGTTTTGAATTACAATTAAAACGACTATCAACTACAGGAGAAGCAACAAACTATTGACTAAGGGTGTGTAGAAAACCGAATTAATCGACCCATAATCAAACTAACCAATGAAACCCAACTAATATAATTGAACTGTACCAAAAACCGATGGGATTGTTGTTGGTAATTTTAGTGTTATCAATGTGTATTTTAGTATATTGGATTAACTTGTCGATCAAGTAAATAACGTTAGATATTAAACGAGTTGGGTGACGCGGGAGTGCGTGCTCGATTTAATTCTAGATGTTATTTGGGTCTTATTATTTAGACTTTGTTATTGAAATAATAACATGGGCCTTAATTTATTATTAGTGGGCTACTAATTAGTTGGGTTTTGGGTTAAACCCAATGACATCAATCTTATTTAAGATAAGATGATGGAGGCCACAGAGATATATGAATAGATCGATTATACGAAGAACAGAACGTCGGTTACCATGCTCTGTGTTCTTCATGACATTCACAAAAACTTACAAATTCAATTCCAGTAACAAGAGAGATCTTTGTCTTATCCGATAAATCATTCGCGTGTAACCGGCGAAATAGGTTTATCTAAAAGTTCTCACACGATTTAGAGATTAATCAAGGCTGCTTATTATTTATGAAGATTGAAATCAATATCACAGGTTTGAATATTCGATTGAATACATCATCAGGTACGCAAATTAAACAACAAAGATAAACCTATTTATTATTAATCATTAATTGATCGAATTGGTATATAATAAAATATTGTTAGGGAAGTGATGAACTGTATCAAAGTTTGGTTTCTTGAGTTTTAATTGATTCCATTGCATATACTATGTTAGTTTAAAAATATATGTGGAATGGCAATTTGTTTCAAGATCTTTGATGGAAACTGTCATCAATAATTCATAAATAACTAACTGATTTTGCCCACTAACTTTTGGATTCAGTCATATTAATTTTGGCTAACGTGATCTGGGTTTCAATTGTATTATTTTCTGGTTCTTGAATTAGTTTGGCCACAAGTTCTGTTAACTATTTGCATTAGGCTAAGTAAATAAATTAATGAATTCATAACGAATCATGTTAATGAATTTAAGCCCAAAAGAATGGTATGTATTTGATGTTCTGGAAGGGTTATGCAATGGAAGTTTAGTAAAAGAATGGCATGTATGAATTATAATATATTATTTGGTGTGAATTTGAATCAAGAATAAAATGGAATTTTATTGTTATTGGAAATTGTTATATTGACACCGATCCCTTGGTGTATATCTTAAAATTCAAAACAGTTTGAATAAGTTTATTTTACCAATTTTGATAGTTATCAAAATGAGAAAACCATTTTGTTTTCTTGTGTGTGGAAATCATACATATACATCTGGTTTCAGTGGGGGTGTTCTCTAAAAGATGTTTTGTGAAGAATGTAATGATTGGTCAAAAAATCGGGACTGTATTTTGAAATTGTTTTGTGGTAATCGATCATTGAGTCAGAATTCAAGAACGTAATGAAATTGAAAATTCTCTCTAATGGTTTTGAGACATCTGTTTCATATGGAAGTATTAAATCCATGGAGTGAGTGGCACTTTTGGTTTTCATTCTCTCAAAATTTTGACCATATTGATAACGATCAAAATGGAGAAAATGGTAATCTTGATTATACAATTGATTGATTAAGGCCTGTCTTTGAAATTGGGTGAAAGGTGTAATTGACTGTTTCACTGCATGAGAATTATTAAATTCAAAACCATGATCATGTATTATGTGGGAAACTTTTTGATTTTGGTGTATTGAATAGAGATTCAAACACGAAAGTTCTATTTATTTATGTCTAATTTTGAATTTGAAATTAATTTAATTTGATCAAAAGAGAGTTATATGATAGGCTTGATATTAAGCCACTATATGTTCATGACAATTTACTTTTCATGTCAACTTGCATAACTATAAAGATGTAAAAATTGTTATACATTGAGTTATGAAAATAATTCTACACAAGAGTTTTCATACTGCCAAGTATGCTAGCTATTTATGTTTGGGAAATAAATGCAAGGATCACAGTGTGGCAATCAACATCCCAACATGAAAACTTAACTAGTTTGTTGAAAACCTGAACACCTAAAGAAAGATTATCGAGTGAAGAATACGGGTGAAAATAAGCCAAGTGTGGCGGGTCCAAGTGGGTCGAAAGACTTGAATGCTCACAATGTACGTTTGATTCTACTTAAATTTAACAAAACCTATGAGTTTATAGTTGATTCAACGAATCAATCGGGACATGTTAATGTTTTGTAAAACACAAAAAATTGGATTTGAGTAAAAGAAACAATGTTTATTTTATAGTTTGAGTGAAATAAATATATTGTTAAAATATTTGTCTTTATGGTACACATGGGCTGATGGGCTGTGAGCCCATTACAGGTATACAAGTCAAGAAACCCTTTGGGGCGTGAAATAAACGAAACCCGGGTTTCGGGTTAGTTGTTGGACTTAAAAAGGTCAATGGTTTCTAGAAATAATTCGGTTGAGAATTATGTATCGTTTATTTCTGGATCATTTTATGTACAGGATGACATGCTTGCATGGTGGGTAGACACGAGTGCTACGAGTCACATATGCAAGGATCTGAAATGGTTTGAAGAATTTTGAACCAATTAAAGATGGATGTGTACATAGGATGAGAAATGTAGCAACCAAGCCTATCAAAGGAATATGAAAAGTTAGACTTGTATTATGGGCTATAAAACATTTGTTGTTGGATAATGTGTTGTATGTTTCATGAATTCGAAAGAATCTCTTGTCTTGGATTGTTTTAATTTTTTGTATGGCATTATCTTAAAGCAGGGTAGATTACGTTTATGTATTGTGACATGCTAGATTAGGTCATGTGAATTATTTAGAATGAAGATATGTCTAACTTTCGCATTCTAAGGATGAAACTCTTGAAAATTTTAATTTTTTTTTTTTAAAACAAGAAGTAGAGTTTCATCAAGGTGGCTTTGGTAAGAATCTCTATAAGATAGACGCGGAGAGTATTATGATTCAATGTATATGAGTTAATACATAAAACCATGGTTCCGTGTACACCACAAATAGGACGGTGAGGCTGAAAGCCTGAAAGAAAAAAATGAAATCTTAAAGGAAATACGTAATTTCTTATTGACTTGCTCGGGTTTGAGTGATTGATAAGATAAAAAAAAATAGTTATTGTCTTCTAAGTTTGATATGAATGATCTGGGGGAGGTTGATGATATCCTAGTTATGATGATTAAAAGGAGTGACAAGACTCGATCTCATTACATTGAGAAAGTATTGAAAAAATTTAATCAGATTGATTGTCCTCTAGTTAGTACTCCTATAGATCCTAATATCAAACTTATGTCTAATCAAGGTGATTCTATTTCTCGGCTAAGGTATTAAAAGAACCATGAATTATGGTTTGTGTTATTCAAGTTTTTCCTTCGGTTCTATAAAAGGGTATTCTGGTGCAAGTTGTATAACTAAGTGGATGTGTATTCTCTCTTGGGGAAGGTTTCATTTCTTAGGCAATTAAAGAATGAATTTGCATTGATTGACAATGGAATGTGAGTTTGTAGCATTTGGAGCAACTGATAAAAAGGGCTGAATGGCTAAGAAACTAGTATTATGAAATTCCATTATGGGTAACTGATATCACCAAAATCTATCAAGTGTGATAGTGATGACTATAAGCTATAGTCAAGTGTATAATGGAAAGTCTAGACGGTTATATATATTATACATAGCATGATTCATCATGCATGGTGTGATATCTGAGCACAATTTGGTTGATGATCTAACTATAGAGTTAGGAAGAGATCTCGTGAATAAATCAGCCATGGGGATGAGTTTAAAGTCCATATAAATTTCTCATGTTAAGATATCCAATTCCCATCTAATTGATATTAGATGCTGAATTCAATGTGGAAAGCTTAACATCTAGAATTGGAACACATTAGTAGCATCATCCCAAGGTATGTGTTCGGACCGCGAGATAAAGGAGGTTGAAGTATAGCTTCTTAATAGTTTATTGAAAAATTGCAGTGCGGGTGCAAGATTAATGAACTACCTATAAGAATATGAAGTTTAGCCGCTTCAAGAAGCTTTTGACTTGAGCTTTGATATATTTTTTGAAGGATTGAGACATAGGCTAGTAAAATATTGTGTCAAGTGGAATTTGGATTTATAAACGTATGTGTATATTATCTTCGAGTATTCACTATGAATAGCAAAGGTTCAATCCGTAGCGACACCCCGATATTCGAATATTTGGAATGTGTAATATACTAAGATGAAATTCAATCGTCACGACATTTCATTTATGCATACGTTTGAGTTTATGTGAGAATACTTAAGTTAATAATGGATATCACTAAAATGGGGGAGGATTGTTGGTAATTTTAGTGTTATCAATGTGTATTTTAGTATATTGGATTAACTTGTCGATCAAGTAAATAACGCTAGATATTAAACGAGTTGGGTGACGTGGGAATACGTGCTCGATTTAATTCTAGATGTTATTTGGGTCTTATTATTTAGACTTTGTTATTGAAATAATAACATGGGCCTTAATTTATTATTAGTAGGCTACTAATTAGTTGGGTTTTGGGTTAAACCCAATGACATCAATCTTATTTAAGATAGATGATGGAGGCCACAGAGATATATGAATGGATCGACTATACGAAGAACAGAACGTCGGTTACCATGCTCTGTGTTCTTCATGACATTCACAAAAACTTACAAATTCAATTCCAGTAATAAGAGAGATCTCTGTCTTATCCGATAAATCATTCGCGTGTAACCGGCGAAATAGGTTTATCTGAAAGTTCTCACACGATTTAGAGATTAATCCAGGCTACTTATTATTTATGAAGATTGAAATCAATATCACAGGTTTGAATATTCGATTGAATACATCATCAGGTACGCAAATTAAACAACAATTGTTAATATATACAAACGTGTATAACAATTTATTCTATGGCATAAAAATTTTCAAGCCCAAGCTTTCAGACCCAAATAATGCTAGTTTATATCATTTTGAGCTATCTTAATTAGGACCAAATTCTCAGTTAACCAACCCATAACTGACCCGCTATAAACTTCAAAATCAAAACCACCATAACGCAACGGGCACGGTTGTGGTTATCCACTAACCGACATCCCTGTCAAGGTTTTGGGGCAAAACCACCCTATGCGCACGCTCAGGGTGTAAACAAGCCGAGTCTGAGTATTTTGACGAGGGTTTGAACTCGACTTGTTTCAAGCTCTTTTTCTAAAGCTTGGGATCAGCTTGTGATTTGTTTTTTCAAGCTTGAGCTCGGTTTGGGCTCAGCTCGTTTGCTATTTATTATATACATTTTTTATTATTTATATTATTTGAGAAAAACTTAAAACAAGCCTAAACTTGGCTCTAGCTTGCTTAGTATCTTAAACGAGCCAAAGCTTAGCTCGAGATCAGTTGTGAAGTGTTAATACATAAGTGTCCTAAAAGGGTAAAACTTAAAAATACACAAAATAAGTTTCCCATACAAACCTCGAGCCCTTTTTAAGCTTTTTATCGATTCGAGCTCAAGTAGCTCGCGGACAGCTCAACCCTTTTGCACACCACTACTTTTGACACATGACCCTCGTGAACCCACTAACAACCAAACTGATTAACCGAAAACCTATTGGTTTAATTTAGTTGAGTCTAATAGACAAACCGAGCCAAATCGAACCGTGCACACCTCGAGCCTTGGCGTCTAGCGCCCGCGTAAGAATTTTTCACTGGTATTCTTTGCTCGAACCGTGCACACCTCGAACCTCGATCTCTACTTCCCGAAAGCTCACTCACCATCTAATAGACAAATCGATCCAAATCGAACCGTGCACACCTCGAGCCTCGATCTCTACTTCCCGAAAGCTCACTCGGCATCTATGGCTCGATTAAGGCTAGAATGACGGAGAGTTTTACCCGATTGTTGGGTTTCTTTTACCTATGGAAGGGTTTTGATTCAGACCCGATTATTTGGGGACGGCTGAAATCCCGTCACGGGTAGACTCGGAAAAACCGCTTATGGGTATCGAGGAGAGTAGAAGCAGCAAACTCTCGACTAGAGGTGAGCAAATAAACCGGTTAATCGAATCGACCCGAAAATCAAACTGAAACCAAACCAGTTTGAAAATTATGTAGAAACCGGTTTGGAACCGGTTTGTTATTTTCTCAACTAACCATTTCCAAACCGGTTAACCGAACCGAAACCGGCTAAAACGGTCAAAACCAGAACTGAAACCAATCGCAACATGGTAAGAAACTAGTTTCAATCCGAACCGAAACCGATAATAAACCGGTTTTGACTTTTATTGACCAAACTGAACCGGTTTGTGCACCTCTACTCTCGACCCTATTAACAACCCAATTCCATAAAAGCCCCTAAAACATCCACAAAATTACAACCATTACCACCACCAGAGCATAATAATATCATTTGCGCGGGAACTAATTAATACTATATTTCATTTTCCTTCAATTTCACATACTAATTTCTTAAGTAACCGCTCACAGTTTCAATATTCCAATTCACAACAAATATCAATGGACGCTTCGTCAGTTACAAATCTCTGTAGACACGTAAGCTCAGTCGTTCTCAATTTCCGTCTCAATTGCTCTCAATTTGTTACGTAATGATATTAGTTTAATTTAATTTAATTTAATTTTGGTTAACGAACTGTTTCAGTTGATTTCATCGGCGATCCAACGGTGCCGTACGTCCGGTGAGCTTTGCCGGTTAACCGTCAGCCTGAAACCGTCGGTTGAAGTCTCCGGTCCTCCGTTAGTTCGCGTATCAAGTAATTTGCTATCTCTGTGGATTTAATTCAACTTATTATATAATATATGTGTGATAGATGAGTTTATTACATATAGTGTGATAGATTGACCTAGCGTTATTGAATTTGCGCTTGTTAGATCAGTTAGTTAAGTGTATGATGATTCATGATTGTATGCACGATTTTGTGCATTTGATATCAAATTGTTAGGATCTGTACGCGTTTAGTGTTTAGCTTCGGTTTCTTAAATTGGTAATTAGTTCAACTGAATGTAATTTAAGCTGTGAAACATATCTGTATGATATTAAGTTGTCCGGATCTGCATGCCTTTAACTTCGGTTTTTAAATCGGTAATTAGTTTAACTGAATGCAATTTAAGCTTTGAAACATATCTGTATGATATTAAGTTGTCTGGATCTGCACGCGTTTAGCTTCTCTGTGGATTTAGTTTCGGTTTATAGCATATCTGTGTGATTGATTGACCTAGCGTTATTGAATTTGCATTTGTTAGATCAGTTGGTTAAGTGTATGATGATCGTACGTACGATTTTGTGTATTTGATATCAAATTGTTCGGATATGTACGCGTTTAGCTTCCACTTTTAAGCGGTAATTAGTTCAGTCAAATGTGATTTAAGCTTTAAAACACATTACACATCTGTATGATAGATTGACCTAGCATCATTGAATTTGCATTTGTTAGATCAGTTACTTTGTATGCTTTGTATGATGATCATATGTATGATTTGTGTATTTGATATCAAATTGTTCGGATCTGTACGCGTTTAGCTTCCGTGTTAAATCGGTAATTCGCTCAACTGAATGTAATTTAAGCTTTGAAACATTCTGTGTGATAGATTGACCTAGCATCATTGAGTTTGCATTTGTTAGATCAGTTACTTAAGCATATGATGATCGTATGTAGGTATGTGTATTTAACATCAATTTGTTCAGATCTGTAATTCTGTATGCGTTTAGCTTCTCTTCTAAATCGATAATTTGTTCAATTGATCATATTGTTGTTATGCTTTAAGGTGTGATTGAACTGAAATTGAAATTGTTTTAATCTATATCCACTGTAAACCGATTGAAACCTTCTACGACGTGCTAAACTGGTTATATGTTGTTTGCCATTTGATTTTTAGATTAGTTGCAAAATATGATGTCAAAATAGCTATATCTGTGATTATATTGATTCATATACATTTTTAACTATAACTATGATATGCGAGGTAGGTTAATAGTCATTTTAAATCATCAGTTGAACTCGCCGGTCAAGTAATTTGCTCTCTCTTTGGATTTTATCTTGAATATGATTTAAGCTTTGAATATCGATCTGTGTGATAGATTGACCTAGCATAATTGAATTTGCATTTGTTAGATCAGTTTCTTTGTATGATGATCATATGTACGATTTTGTGTTCTCGACATCAAATTGTTCACATCGGTAAATTGGTAATTAGTTCAATTGATCATATTGTTGTTTTTACTGTATATCTGAGTATTGTATGCTTTAAGGTGTGATTGAAATTAAAATTGTTTTAATCTATATGACTATTTCCATTGTGAATCGATCATTCGATGTAAGCCTTCTACAATGTGCTAAACCTAGGTTTTATGTTGTCTGTCATTTGATTTTAAGATTACTGGCTAAATATGAAGTCAAAATGGCTATTTGTGTGATTATACCTCTGCTTGTATGTTTTTAACCATAATCATGGCATGTGAGGTAGTCTGAAAAGTATGTTTGGCTTCATGATATGACTAGTTTCTGACACGGGAGCTGGAAGCTGTGTGGAGGAGTTTCAGGATGTGAAGCGCTTAAGTGATTCAATATTGAACGAGTTACACAGTAAGAACTCCAACTGGATACATACACGATTTCTTATCTAAAAGAATACGAACTGGTAGGTTAACTAATTGAACTTATCTCGCCTGTCGATGTTATCGTACTACACATTGCAATGCCATTTGTTTGTAGTTTTGTTTTAAAGTAAGAGAGTTTCTAACTAGAACTTGAGATACTCTATACATCTATAATAAAATAATCAACTGACGAGCAACTTTGATATGATATGCAGATGGAGTTATATCAATTGCAACAACCAGTAAGTATTAATCTTGTTCACTTACAACTCTTGACGTTAGAATACATGTAACTTCCAGTTCTTGTTAGGCTTAGCTGTCTTTCAATATAAACATATGATATATATATATATATTGAGAGAGTATGAATGCAAAATGGCTTCTTGCCTCATTTTATGTTCTTTTTTCAGTTGAGCATTTAAGGCATTTATTGCTTGTATGCACAAAATGGTGGAAAAGGAAAAAAATGCAACATCACATATCACATTAGTATGAGATGCCAACATGCTATGTTATTTGTCACAATTAATTACATACAGAAGTCTGTCTAGTATCATGATAAGAAACTCCATTGTTTGAAGAAGCTTTGAAAGAAATGCTAGTTATGAACAAAATCAGTTCTTTCATTACCTTATCTTTGTTATAAACAGATTGCTCTCATGATTTACTACTGATAATATTGCTTAATTAAATTTATCAGTAGAACTGGTTTTGACAACATCATATTGCTATGAGGTCTACAACACTAGATTAGTTTAGGCCACTTCTAAAAAAATTAACCAGTGCATTTAGAAACTCTTTCTACACGGCCTAACTTCCATTTATAGAAATATAGAATTGAAAACTAGATTTATTGTAACTTAGTTCACAGCTTATCATTTATTCCATGTTATTACTATATTGTATTTGCAAGATATAATGTTTTGTTTTAGAAGACTTGTGAGACTGATTTATCCCCACGCTTACAAATTGACAAACAGAACATATGTTATACTTTTATTTGTTTACTGTACTTATAAGTTTTCTTATTATTTGGATACTTTAGGTATTCGTGATAGTGAAATATTTCACTACAATATAGATCTTAAACAAACGGATCGCTCAAAACGACTAGCAAAATTACCCCTGAGCTTCAAATCTGGTGCAACATTCAGGCATGCATATTATCCAAAAACTGTTTTAAGTTGATTTCAAAACCGTCTAGACTTCAATTTCCTAATTTCTTTTTTTTTAGTGGGACTGAAGTATCATTCTCAACTTTTCATAATGTCTATTATTTGCTGGAAGATATCAAATACTTTTTCCAAAAAGTTAGGTGTTTCATTTTATTCTTTTGTGGGTTTTCTCAAAGAGAAGTGTTTCTGGGTTTATGGCCTGATAATAATATTGTTATTACTTTGTATGATTGGTTCTGCAGATGCTCATTATGAAGATTCCTGTAAGTATCATCTCAAACTCATCAGTTTAGTATTAGTAACCTTTCTGTAATCAATCAATCAAACAATCATTGTTCGTTCTTGATTTGCAAAGATTTATATGACTTGTCATTTTTTATAATGTAAATACATAGTAGGCAATTAGATACATACCAATTGTATATCTATATATTATGGATGAGAACAAGACAGGGAAAAACACTTAGTTTCATGGTATTAGAGCTAATCTAATTAGCCTCTCTACAATCCAAATACACACCCCTAATCGCCTACTGAATGTTTACATATGTATTTACACTACAAGTTTGTTGTTTGTCATTTATGTTGTTTCGTATAGACCCAACTGGTAGTTATAGACCTTGTAGTTGATCCTTTGTCTTCACCACATGTTTTTTTTTTCAGATGGTTGGAATTGAACTCATTGTTGACAATGGTAAACTTACTGAGCATCAATGTGTGAATGCTATACTGGCAAATGAGTGTAATGATTCACCATCAGAAGAAAACGATGCATGTTTCAAATCAGGCCTTGTGGATTATGCTCGCAAGCATGGGAATAAGAAAGACTGTATATGCTACTCTTGCTTTCCAACCAGGTAAGTTTTAAACAGACAAACTCTAGTGAAATAATTTTGTTATTTAAATTAAATGTGACGGGCCTACATAATCTGACGTGGGGGCATCCGACCCGATAATACGACCTGACCTGAACGATGACCGGCATGGGGAAAGATTAACAAGCTAGAGATTTGAATTCAGATTTCATTATCTTTTATTTATTTATTTATTTTTTTTCCAAAATTTGTCTTGATAGTTTTCCAAAAATTGTTGGTAATTAATTGTGTAATTCTGTATATATGATTGATGCTTGCATGGTTTAGTTTCCCTGACTTGTTGCATTCTTGATTTTGTTAGAGAACACCTGAAAACTGGAAGTGGGATGGTTTGCAAAAGTAAAAAGAATACTGAAACAACAATAGAAGCTGTGGTTATAGTTAGTGAGTCATCAGAGTTGATTGATCCATCTTGTTCCAGGGTGTGTGGTAGTAAAACAGAGGTTAGTCCTCCCTCCCTCTCCAATGGTTTTACATAAATATGACAAGAGGAGTGGGTTGGGTACCGGTCAAAACGGATTTCAGTTGAAACAGGTCAATTTTTTGTTAGGGTCAAACCATAGCAGGACGGGTTGGGTCGACCTGCAAACATTTTTCTCCATCTAAAAAGACATTACTTATGATTAATAGTATTTACCATAATAATATTTTTCTTTCTATATAATAATTTAGTTTGAGATAAATCAACTAATCACAACACAAATTGATCCATGCACAAGTACAAAGGTTGAAATGTGGCTCTAATTGCACATAAGATCTTTCTTCGACTAAATGGTTGAGATTTGTTCTTGTTTTATTTTGCTTGCTGTTTCTCAAGAACTTTTTAGTGACTACATGCATTTCAGGTAATATACTTCAGTGACTTCTTACCTGGCATGGTTTCTCAACCATTACTAAAAGCATTACAAGGCATCAACTGGAAAAAATACGGGCTTAGCATTAAATCCATATCAGAAGAAGATGGCTGTGCATATATTGAATGGGATGATTTGCCACAAGGTTCTCATATTGACATTGCCATCCACTGTCACCACAACAAATATCCTTCATTTCTTTCCATATACTTATATGTTAGTAATATTTATTTTTTCTTGATAGCACTGGAAAATGGGCCTAGCAGGCTGGTTGTGTACGGGCCAAAGCAGTAGTTTTTCATACGTGTCGGTTTGGGTTGATCTTGAAACGATTTTATGCTAAAATTTAAGTTTTTTCAAATAAGTAGTTAAATATGATTAGTTGATTACATACATCATATTAGATGCAAAACTAATTTTTTTAGTAAAATGATTTCAGCACAGTCTATTTCGACCCATTTGACTCACTTCCTTTAAAATTTACAAACTGCACTCATACAATAACTGAAAAGAAATCAGACCAGTGGTTAATTTTTTACTTTATTTAATTATCAATTTATACTTTTATTTTTTAATAAAAAAGAGCCCTCATGTAGTCATGTGAAAGGCACATGGGATGCAGTGTGTTACTAATTAAGAAGAAAGCAAGCCACAGTGGTTAATTATTTTACTTCCTTTGGTTATTATTATTATTATTATTATTATTATTATTATTATTTTGTTTTAAAAGTTCATGTATAAGAGCTAAACACTGTCATGTGAGGGGCGCATGGGCAGGGGCGGACCCACATAGGTCCGATCGGGGTCCCGGGACACCGATGTTTTTTAAAAATTACTTAGAGACGGTATATTAAATTTTGTAAGGACCCCATAAAAATTAATACTTGGAACCCATACTATTAGGATTGAACTGGTATAGTGGAAAGTCCCTTGTTTTACTTGTGAGAGGTTGTAGGTTCAAGCCCCACCATACTCCTTTTTTGTTGTTTTTTTAATATCCTAGTCTTAGTTATTCAGTTAGGGTATTTGTGCTTTTTGTTAGTTTCTCTCATATAGTCATTATCACCATGCAACATATATAATGTTAACATGGATTTTGCATATTCTTTTATTATTTACCTTGTGTATGTATATTATAATTAATCATTTATTTGTGTTAGAGTTATTTTTTCATGTTTTGGTCAATTATGTAAGACCATATATATAGATTACGTTCATGTTTTTCGGGTATGAATTAAAAGTGTATGTTTCATCTAGTTTCTAATTTAGATTCTTTCTACTTACTCGTTTCCAATGACACCATAGTTCCGTGTTTTATTATGTTCCTCGCCTCAACCCGACCCGATTAACGACCGACCCGAAAAATTTTGTAAACCGAAAAAATTGGGACCCCATTGACAAAAAATCCTGGGTCCGCCACTGCGCATGGGGCTCATTTGACAAAGAAAAGCAACACTGTCTGAAGCAGGAGCATACTTGTTAACTTAGCGTACTACAAACCATTTTGGTAATAAACGAATCATAGAGTCGATATCCGTAATTTTGACCGTTACATGGGGCCAAAAGTGTAACTAATCCATTTGGCCCGTTAGAGATTTACCCACTTATAAGTTGAAATAACCGACACAAACGTTTATATGTTATATCTTTCCTTAATGTATACCAAGCTCAATCTGCCTCCATCAACGGAAAGTACTGTTGATAAAAATCTTGCTAGCAAAGCTGTGAAGCTTGCATTGAATGACCTCAAGGAGAAAAATAATGGAGTTCTTCTCAGTGCACATGCAGTTAAGGTAAAACTCAAATTCTCCTACATACTTTTTTTTGTTGTTTGATACTTTAATTCTAAACTACTAGCTACATTTATAAGAATATTAGAATAGTCTGCATGCTTTATTAGAAACTACAATGTACAAAATGAAACATTGAAAAGCAAAATGGATTTAATATAGGGAAATGCTAAGAATATTCCTATTTCCTAAGGGCTGTTATTATCAACTAACTTTTTAAAAGAATTACTAATTATAAACATAACTACCAACCGCCTAAGCAGTTAATGCGGAAAAACATAGGATATCGGTCAAGGACCAAGGACCGATATCGGTTATCGCGGTGAGATATCGGTAACTTTAATATCATGTAAAATTCATAAATATAGCAATTTAATTCTAATAATTCAGTATACTCTCCCACCATTAACAAATTAACCAGGAACTGATTAAGACTTAAAATATTAACATTGAATACTAAAATATGATAATTAAGACTTAAAACACTGATATCGGGAATATCGGTGATATTTCGGTCAAATTCCGGTCCAATATCAGTCAATATTGCCAATATTATCGGTACCAATATTCTAATTGATATTTTGACCGATATTTTACCAAGAGACCGATAACTGATATATGACCGAGATACCAGTGATATCGACTGCCTAGCCAACCGCTAGTAACCACCACCAGCCTTGTCTCTTATTCAAACAATTTTGAGATGAAAAAAAGCTTGTGAGAAAATATTATTAGTGTATAGTTATAGTTAGCAGTAGTTTATTGGACAGCATATTGCTTTATGCAACTGTCAGGAAAATTAGTTGTTAACAAAAGCCTTTGCTAAACCATAAAATATTGGGGAAAACATTACATAGGCCACCCAGATAATGAAACAATTTTAAAGGCCACCCAAGTATTACTTTGGTATTCGTTTAGTAAACGGGTTAACAATGTTGACACGCTACGACCCAAACCAGAATCAAAAGGTACATGATAAATATTATGAGGTGAAAATCATAATATTTGGGGGTAGACGATACATATCATAGCATAAACACTCCCGCAAATGCAAAACATTTTGAAGGTACACCATAAATATTAATGCATAAGCATACAAAACATTAAAATAGTTGAGGTTTTTTAAAAGTGAAGCTGAATATTATTTTTAAACTGTAAATTTAAACTAGTTGGCGGGTTTACAACGAATTAGGTAGCGCAACTCAAACCCAACTCGACCCGTCTACTGACCCTAACTTGTTCATGATATTATAAGTTATGTGTGCATATTTATCATCATCATGGACCCGCAATACTCGGGAGTTTTACAACATTGTCTGTGACATAACTTTTTAACACAAGTATTAACTTCCTGCTGCTAATACGTCGGTTTATTTAGATTCGCAGTTATGCCCCGGACCTTGCAAACACAATTGCAGGCCTCATCTCTACTTCTAAGGACTCCAAGTTTAAAAAAGAATGTGCTTCACTTCTTGGCCTAAGTTCCCATGATGAAAAATCTATCAAAGATATCATTAAACAGAAAATCATTTCGGTTATTGATAGCAATGACAGAGAGCCTCAAACTAAGAGAAAGAAAGAAATCGGACATCTGCTTTTCAATGATGCCAGCTCCGAAGAATCAGAATTCACGTATGACGATTCCGATGATGACGAGGTCAGTTTTTCATGTTTCGATCTATAAGATTTTTAGTTGCTCATTTAGAATTTGCTTTGTGATATAAATCATGCCTTATGATTACCTTACTATATAAGACCATTTATCATTTTATGCTTTTATAATATGCCTGGTGTGGTTTGACACATTAGTTTGTAATAATCTAAAATTGTATCTTTACAAACCATTTTCTACTAACATGACAAATTATAAGTTAAAAGTCAAGTGCTTACTAATTTATCACCAAACAATATGACTTATATAAATATGACATAAATGCCATAAAAGTTAACATGTTAACTATACAAATAAAATTATTTCATAAAAGTTTTGTGATTAAGAATTAAAAAACAGATGTAGGAAATCTTTAGGATTATAATTGATGTTAAAACATAATTTTCTCAAAAATCAAAGGTAAAGGTTTATTATTCACACAAATATAAGTCGAAACCATGACTCAATTGTTGAAATTGCCAAATCCAGAAAACAAAATCAAACAACAATCCATCAACACTGGGATTCTATATAAAATCCTATGCTTTCAAGGTTATATGCAAGATATGTCCGTTTCGTTGAATAAAAACTTTAGGATGGGAACTATGAACCGGACTTGTATAGTTATATTAGAAACAACTAAACTGGATCCAAAAGACCAAAATCGAAACCGATCCAACAACCAGTTTGGGTGAACCTGGATCCCATCTGATTGTTTGAATTCGATTTGACTACATTGAATCCGGTTTTCAAACTGTTAAGAAAACAGCTAGTTATATAATACATACATGTCTCTATATGTAAAGTTCACATGTAACTGTGCATCACAATCAGAGATCAATAATATAAATTCATGAATAAACTCACTTTGCAAATGTTTTTGGATATCACATAATCAAACATTTACAACAAGACATATAACAACATTAGCATTATGTAGCATTAAAATTAGAGAACTCACATTATGTAACATATTTCAGATAGTACAACTAACAAACAAAGGGTCATCATTCATAAGCGAAATGACTTACCGATTAATGGCTCAAAACCAAACTTTTCTTCCTTTTTACATATTTCTGCGTGATCTTCTGCGTCTCATCGCCCATCTTTCTTTAATATCAAGTGATTGAATTTCCTTAGATAATATCGGATCGCGATTCGGGTTTGTTGTATCAACATCCGTGGCTGAAACACCTTTTATTCTCGAAGCCTCTTCAACTAGATCATTTATGAGCATTTCTACTGTTCTCGAGGTGATTCCTCTAAGATACCACGAGATAGGCGGAGGGGGGACGATAGCTGGTTCCACCAGTTGCTGAAGTGTGACTTTTGACGCGATCCTACCGTTGCATTGAGTGCATTCCATGTATTCTGATATAGTTTTTGGCTTGAATGGATGACATAGCTTTCATCAAGTAGTATCGGTTCTACTTTCCAACTACCTTCAAACCTTTTCATAAATCCCGGTGTAACTTGTTTAAATTTCATCTGCAAATCATTGAAATAATCAAGACCCAAACAACCCCTAAAACTGGTTATTTAAAAAAACTACTTATTTTCCCCTTAAATAGGCATATAATCATAAAGAAATTGCTTCTAAACACTGAGAAATGCTTATCTGTATCACAACACAATAAGAAGATAAACATTATATATACATATAAAAAGCAAATAGCAGTTAACTCACAAAGCATTGTTCAATAAACAGTAGTTTTAAAGCAATAATTTTTTTTTTCTCAAAATTTCAGTTTCACCACTAATACTATAAACAATATACGTCTTGACCCACTTAAATTTTTAGTAATTTTATTTTTCTCTAATAACTTCCGTTCGTTAACTTTTAAAGAAAGAACTAAATACGCAGTCATGATTATCTTTTTTATAAAACATTATGATATAGGTTTTACTAAAGACAAAGTTGTATTGGAAAGAAAACATGTTTTAGTATCAAAAACTATACCGAGTGTCATTACCATACCGGTACCGTGACAAGCTGAACCGATACCGAATGAACAACATAGGTACCGGTGTCGGTATTACCGTATTATCGAGACCGTTATCGGTATTCACTTTTATGGTTTTCAAATGATGTAAAACTCTACTAGTTTCTAATAATCAATAAAATAATTTGAAACCACATCTTGAAGAATTGAGTTCTTGAGCCAATTTTGAGCTTAGTCTAATGTTCAAAACCGTACCCGAGCCCTAACCAGCTCGAATGACCCATTCATGAGTAAATGGATAAACAACTTTTCAGAAGAAATACCAAATGTTACTTACGGAGTAATCTTCTCTGTTCTGATCCACAAGTACATGAACAGAGATGGTTCCCGACCACCATAAAAACCTCCAAATAGCAGCTTGCTCCAGATCAACAATCTGTCTTGAACCTTCATCAAGCAAAACCTTTCTCGATAGTACGGCCTGACACAAAAATAAACATTATGATAACCAAAATCTTCTTTCTGTGTTCTCCGTGAGTGAAACAAAAGAAACATATAAAATATAAAAAAATGTTCCAATCAACTACCTGAATATTCTTAAAGACTCGTCTATTGTCCGGGTCAATTACAATGTTGAAGATTGCATCTGGTGGCAATCCCACATGTGTCTTCACATTTAGTTGGCATAAAGATCCTTTCGGTACAACCACCTGAAAATAATTCGGCGTAAAAGGTAATACTACACTTTGGAAAGTAGAGTATTTCCACGTCATCAAACGTACCTCAATAGAAGTCGGTTGAGCGTCATCCCACACTGGATTTTTCCTCCAAGCTTCCATTTGCTTCTCTAAACTGACTTTTAAATCTTTTAGTTTGAACGTATCCCTGTTTGATCCCTCGGTTTCTGTTGGTCTTCTGAACCTTGACTGCATTGTATGAATATAAAAATTTCATTTTTCATCAGATTGAAGATAAGATTAGGGGTGTAATTGTGTAAACGAGCCGAGCCGTTCGTGAGCTACTCGAGATCGGCTCATTAAAAACTCAAAAACGAGCTTGAGCTTCACATATCGAGCTTTAGCCGGCTCCCGAGCCTAAACAAGCTTTATATTTATATAATTTTTATTTAATATATTTGTCTAATAACTATTATTATGTATAACGACTATTTAGTAATGTATATTGTTTTGTATATAAATATATATGATTTTACATAGAAAATATAAATAAAACATTTAAAAAATTAATAAATAATAGACGAGCCTAGACCGTGCTTGAAAAACTACTCAAGATTCGAGCTCGAGCTTTAGATTTAAACCTCTAAACGAGCCGAGCTCGAGCTTTAGATATATAGTTCTAGACGAGCCAAGCTCGAGCTTTAGAAATATATTTCTAGACGAGCCAAGCTCGAGCTTTAAAAATAGAGTTTTAAACGAGCCAAGCTTGGGTTCAGTTCAGCTTGTTTACACCTTTTAATAAGATGATCAAGCGGTTAAAGCAGATAAATAAACTGACCTTCAAATGCCTCTGAAATTTTCCTGGAACCTGTGACAAGAAGCCTCGAATTGCGGGAAGATTAATTCGTGGACGTCTGTTAATCTCTTGCATCTGGACATTTTTCCTTGAATTATTGCCTTCTTTTTCACCCATCGATTTGAAATCAGTTGTGAACATCGAGTTTCTTGATCGATTTCAACTGTTTTCCTGAAGAAAGTTGCTAATGTGTCGGTCAATAAGATGCAACTACAAAAATCCCTAAATGTCACCATTTCTTATGCCTGGTCAATCATGGTTCTAGCTACTTGAGATCGGATCGAGAATAAGCTCGAAACGAGCTGAGCCCGAGCCTCAAATAAAGTTTGTTTAGTTATCGAGCTCAATCCTTGTATGTGAAGAACTGAAGATCTTTTAGGCTCGTAGAGCCTTAACGAGCCTTATATACTTTTTAAGTTTGAACTCTTTTGGACTTCTATTAATTTCACATTGCAATGCCAAGCTTGATCCGAGCTTAGACTCGTTAAAAATGTATATTAATATTTAATAAATAATAAACGTGTCAAGCCCGAGCCAGACTCGAGCTCAAGCTCTCGAAAGTCAAAAACGAGCCTCGTTTACACCCCTGGTTCTAGCTCAACCACATCACATGACTCTAATATGATATTTCACCCAAATAACAAAACATTAATCAGAAATTAGGTTTTTGAGAGCAAACTCTGTATATAATAACCAACCAATTTTGGTTACAACCAATTCAAATATTAACTAACTAATTTCACTCCAATTCAACAAGCTAATTGCAAAACTGCTATATTAAACAATTAGCCCTAAATTACCCAAAATTAGAAAACAAAGAAATTAATATATAAAACTTACTAGTGAGTGAAATCGAATCCGTTGTGATTCAATTTGAAATTTTCAAGAGCAATCTGGGAGGCTGAAGATATTAATAATAATAATAATAATAATAATATCCGAATTGATTGATTAAATACTTAGATGTGAACATAACATTTTGTGTTTCTGGTCGGCGTTGCAAAGTGTCAGCGTGCCAAAAGAGTTGGTTAGCATTCATTGGTTGCTTCCCACGTGTTACTTGTGTTCCATGTATGCCCGTAATGTTTCGTTGACTGTTGTAACAAGCAGTCAAATATTCAAACGTTATCTTTACTCGTGGGTGCAACCCGTAAACGAGCCAAGCCGCTTGCAAGCAAAATGGGATTTGATTGATAAAAAAACTTGAAATAAGTTGAGTTTTTTCGAGCTCGTGTTGATTTCTAAGCCTCAATTAAAGCTCATTAACTTATCGAACGCTATGTATTTGTTCACACTGCACAACGGAAGTTGAGTAGAGTTTTGGCTTGTTTAAGGTTTTTCTAAAAATGTATAAATATAATTAAAAATGCATATAATTTTATGAGAAAATGTCAGAGAATAGTAATCAAGTTTCAAAAGTATTCTAATTAGGTCACTCATGCAAATTTTTCCCAAAACAAGTCACTAAATCTTAAAACCTAGCCTCACCTTTTTTTTGTGCGTCAAGAAAGTAATGGAGGATAAGTTGTGGGAATCGGAATCTGCAATACATGTAGTTAAATTTAAAAGATAAAAAAAACGTTAATTATATTAAAATTTAAAAATAAAAATAAGATTCATGCCACCACTCAATTTAATTTAATGAAATGCTAAAAAAAACATGTTAAAACCTTTAATTTAATAAATATGAAATTTGAGTGACTTAATTAGAACAATTTTTAAAATTGAGTGACCTAATTAAAATAATTTTGAAGCTTGGTTACTTTTCTATAAAATTGCCCCTAATTTTAAGGGAAAACTCACCGCGTTTTGTTTTTGTTCAAGTACTATAGCGAACGTAACGAAAACCAACAAAATGCTACTTTTTTATTACTTCCGGTACTGTAACAAATGTGACGAAAACCGATCGGCTTCGCGCAAACTGACAGCTTCAACGCCTGGGATGGATAACGGTTGGGTTTTTACCTATGATCGAGTTTTACCGACCGACTCCACCCCATTGATCCGCCTCAAGATTTTATTCTTTTTGTTTTAGTTCCAATACAATAACACACCTAACCAAAGCCGACCGAATTCTTGTCGACTTACTATCTCAACGCTTGAGACTGACAATGCTTGGGTTTTACCACCGTCCGAATTTTACCGATTGCCCCGGTGTAAATACTAGTTAGACACAAATACGGTGTTTCGGCAATCCATTAAAGTGACAAATTTACGAAAGTTATGTACGCCTTTAGAAATCAAAAAATAGTAATGTTTGTTCCTCTAAACGTAATGTGGTTGCTCACCTACTAAAACACAACTGCTAACAACTTATGCATGACTATTTAACAAGTGATACACGACTATTAAACCACTAATTCACAACTTTAGCTACGGTATAGACGTGTAAACCACTAAGTTGGTTGTTCACGTGCCAATTTGAGTCAGGGTGAACTTGAATCGAATTTTAAACCGAGTCGTCTTGGCTCGGCTTGAATTTTAAACTGAGCTGAAACTTAAGCTCGAGCTTGTTACAATTTTTTTTAAAAAATGGGGATGTCAAAAATACCATTAATACACACACACACACACATATATATATATATATATATATATATATATATATATATATATATATATATATATATATATATTTTCATAATTTATCAACCTAAAATAATAAAATCACACACGTATTTTATTTAATCAAAACTCTTAAATGAAATAAGTTAATAATAATACAAGTTATTTACAAGGCTATTTAAAAACAATAACTTATTAGAGATCTGTATACACAGCTAGGGGTATGCATTGTTTGATTTGGTTAATAGCCTCCCTCAAATCAAGCAATCGGTTTTCGATTATTTGCTTTGGTTTATTTGATTATTTTTTTGGTTTTTCAGTCCAGTTTGATTAATAATCAAAATAAATTTTGGCTAAAACTTTTTTGCTCATAAATACATGAAATAGATGCATAAATACATTAAATGAATGCATAAATATGTGCAATGGAGATATAAATACATGAAGTTGTGGTATAAATATATGAAATGGTGATATAAAACATGAAATACATAAAATAGAGGTATAGAGGCTTGGATTATATGAAAATATGAATGATTCGGTTAATTTTGGTTAACCGAGGGTACAAAAAATATTTGATAACAGCTTTTCAATTAATTCGGTTATCAGTTAATTTCGATTTGGTTTGTTGGTTTTCAGTTGGGTTTCATTGTTTTTCGAGTTGGTTAACGGTTCGATTATTGCTCACGTACCACTATACAATTACACTCTTAAGTGTAGCATGTCATATATGATACATAAATAGCCATACACCAATCCATATATTTAGAAAACTAAAACTTATATACTTGCATTTTTTATACACATACATGATACATACATCAAGCTATCTATTCAGAAAACTTGTAATGAAAACTATTTATCTTCCACACTTTCACTTTATAACAATGTGAACACTTCTTAATATGTATAATAAGCCAAACACAAACAATGAAAACTTTGTTATTTGCACCTTTAGTAACGATTTGGGCGGGTGCGAATCTTGAAGTTGATTTCGTTATCTTGGTCTCCACCAAACCTCACATGACGACCTTGAGACTCACCGTTGTTAAACAAGTTTGATTGCCCCATGGTTGGTTCACGGAACGAGTTAGGTCTACCCATAGACGGTTCATTAAGCGAGTTTGGTCTACCCATAGACGGTTCATTAAACGAGCTAGGTTGCACCTTGTTCGTTTTGTGAAATGTGTTTGGTTGACTAACAGACGGTTCATTAAACGAGTTAGGTCGCGCCATGCTTGGTTCCCCAAAGGGATCAGGACGACCCATGATTGGTTCGTTGGTGTTAGCCACTTTGGAACTATCAAACCTCTTATCATACCCGAATTCAATGTCCCCGTCCTTCGTTTGAGTGACATTGGTGTTATGACTTGCGTCTTTCTCCTTTCGTGGAAGGCTTCGAGTAGACGGTCTTGTGACCTCTTGACGCTTGTTACAAAGGCGCCTAAGAAAGCAAGCAAATGTGGACACGGCTATGATCACGGCTAGGACTATGAAAACCGACCCGTATGATCCATTTGACGAGCCGCTTGTGGGGGGGAAGAGTGTTGGTAACCGGGTACACAACCGGCATTTGTTCGGTCATTTTTGTAAAGAATGCAAAGAAAGAATGTGCAAGAAAGATGTTGGTTTAGTGGTTTTAGTTTAAATGGAGGGGTGTTGAAGGGTTTTTGAATCTTAGATAAGTGACTTTTGCTTTACTAACGAGTTGGGCAAACATATATTCTTTTATGCCCCTTAGTTACTTGGTAGGAGTTTTATAATGATTCTGTAAGTTTTCATGATTTATACAGAACAAAATAAATATTTTTAAGTAAGAATAAATAGTGTTAAGAACAGATGATACAACAATATCTAACAACAAATATGTTACACAAGCTAATTTGTGGAAACGAGCTGAGCCAAGCCAGGGCATCGACTAGGCTCGAGCTCAGCTCGTTTCAATCCCTAATTTCTAAAGCTCGAGCTCGACTCGTTACTATTTCTTAATTAATTTTTATATATTTATAAATGTTTATATATATATATATATATATATATATTTTGTTCAATGATATTTTTATATATAATATAATACATATTATTTAGTTATTTTTCATAGCATTTTATAGATTAATTAATAATTATATATATATATATATATATATATATATGAATATATTATAAAAATAATATTGATGATAGACTCGCGAGCCGGCTCGAGCTAGATAAGTGAAGCTTGGGCTCGAGCTCATTTATTAAATTAACGAGCTTACATTTAGGCTCTAGCTTGGGCTCGGACTTGTTTAAGATCCGCTCGATCAAGCTTTCATGAGCCGATCTCAAGTAGCTCGCGAGCAGCTCAGCTCATTTGCACCCCAATTTAGTATAGACTTAGGGATCATTGCCAAATTCATGTATGTTGGTCTGTTGGAAATTAGAGATTTATACTAATTGTGTTTTACCATCAATTGTAAGTCTAATGTGGGTCGAAATTGGAATAATTTGTTTCCAGTTGCAAACATGATAGTCATAAACCAAAATATATAAAGCAAATATAGGGCCTTAATTGTTATTTGAGTAAATCAATGGCATTTTGATGTGTTATAGTATGTCAGTTAACGTCATTAGATGTGAATTGTTATAAGTAAGTTTAATAAAGGCCCTTACTATTATTATTATTATTATTTGTTTTTGTTATTATTAGTATTATTATTAATTCTTTTTTGAATCTAATTACAAGCGACATAATTTGATATAAAGGGGTGTCATTGAATATATAGGCTATACTAATTAATAATAATACATACTTGATTGTTCTTTTGCAATATGTATAACTGGAAAAACTGTAAAATTGTAATTGCGGGATTATCTATTTTAACAAAGTAAAAGGCAAAAAGGTAGTGAGACTCATTGAAGCAATGTGACTATCTTATTATTATTCTTTGCTTTTGATACTGGAAAAGGAATAATTTTTAGAAGATTTGCTCAAGCAACAGTGTATCACTTATCTTTGTTAAAAATCTGTTCAAATTTGCTTTGCCAAAGTGAAATAGTAAATAAATCATGTTGTCTCATCAAAACCATTTGTCAACTAAAATAAACCAAATAAATTTCAGAACCCCATTTGAATATTGTGACCAAACTATACAAAACCTTTTTTAGAAAAACTTTTTAATAATATAAAATTGGTTCTTAAAAATATAAATGCCCAATTATGTTTTTAATCAATTTGGTTAACATCAACTCAGTCTTATAACACAATTTAAACACCTAAAAGCAACCTAACATCTACCAACATAATGATGAACTGCACAATAACAATACATTGTTGTTACCTCATTCTATACACCTTCGTACTATTCTTTCACTTTTCAGGTAATCGGTCTCTCTTTTGTTTTAAAAGTGATTAATTTGCGTCTAGTTTATAACCATACATATATCTATCATCCAACAAGCGACGCTGTTCTCGTTTGTTGTTAATCTTTAATCTTATATCTTTTGTTAGCTTGTTCTTTTACATTTTAGGTTCAATAATTTCTACTTTCTAATTGCATAGCTTTTAAGATCAAATATTATTGTAACCTATTTTTACACTTCTAAAGAAAATTCTTTATCACTAGTTGAATATAAATATATAAAATATGTTGTATCTTCAAATTTGTTCAATAGAAATTTCACTACAAATGTGTGTTGCGTATTTTTTTTATCAAATGAGAAATGCCCGAAAAAAAAAAGAGTAGTGTTTATGTTGAAATAGAAGATAAACAAACAATAAATTACGGTGCAAGCCTTTTTTCACATTATTAGTTTGTAATCCGATTCTTTGTTTCTTCCAGCGGCCGTACCCATTGGAATTTGCTACGGTCGGGTCGCTGACAACCTTCCACCACCAACAAATGCCATCAACATTATAACCACCAACAGAATATCAACCATCCGACTATTCAACCCGGATCCTGAATCCTTACAACCATTTTCCGGAACAGGAATCCAACTCGCTATCGGAGTTCTCAATGAAGACCTCCCATCCATCGCCGCTGGCACCACCGCCGCCACTCAAGACTGGCTTCAATCCAACATATTCGCCCACGTGTCACCCGACCAAATCCGATACTTAGTTGTCGGAAATGAAGTATTCTTGAAAGACCCATTTTACACACCTCATGTGGTCCCCGCCATTATTAGTATTCACCAAGCGTTACAAAACCTTAACATATCCGAAAAAATAAAAATCTCATCTGCTCAACCCGCTTCTATTTTAACAAACTCTTACCCGCCTTCACATTCGGTTTTTGACCAGAATATCCGACCCGTTTTGACACGGGTCCTCCAATTCCTACACGACACGTCATCGCCTTTAATGGTTAATATCTACCCTTACTTTAGTTACATTAATAATAAACAATTTGTGTCGTTAGACTCCGCTTTGTTAAGACCGGGAAGTGTAATGCATGACCAAAATTTGGTTTACGATAACTTATTTGATCAAACGATTGACGCGTTTATATTTGCGATGGAGAGAGAAGGGTACACTGGGATACGAGTAGTGGTGACAGAGACAGGTTGGCCCATTGCGGGTGGTGAGGCCGCAAATGGTGAGAATGCATTGGTTTATAACGGGAATGTAGTGAAAAGGAGCTTGAACAACGTTGGTACTCCGAAAAGACCCGGGATTGGTGTTGAGGTGTTTTTGTTTGATTTATTTAATGAGAATGAGAAAATGGAGAAAGAATTTGAGAAACATTTTGGGATATTTGGGATTGATGGTGTTAAGGCATATGATATAGTTTTATATTGATTAAGGAAGATGTTGAAATAGATTTAAGAATATAATATGAGATTGTTACATGATTATGAAACAAAAATAGTTGGTTGACACTGACAGAAATTTGTTATGTAAACAAAAGAATATAGAACTATAGAGGTGTAACAAAATTAATCATTTGAAGCAGCTTATTTTACCTTTTATGTAAAGCAAAAGTAATAACTTCATTAATAAATATTACCAACCTACACGTAAGCAGTAAGCCGACACAAATATACATAACCAACCAAGAATTTTGACATGGAATTTGCTCAAATTGTCCATTTGATCGGTTAATGTTGACAAACTGTCTATTTGACCCTCTAATTTCCAAAATGTTCAACCTGAAACTCGTCGACCTAATCATTTTTTAATCATTATACCATCCAGATTCAGGCAGTTGCCAAAAAATATCGTTGGAAGTCAATGTCATTCTCGTCGCTAAATTAACTTATCAGCTCCGGTTTCTTTTTAAAAGATAGCGATGTGACAGTTTTATGGTACATGTCATAATCTGGTTGGTTAAAAATCTCATTAAGTAATGACTAAAAAGTGATCGAATCGACAGGTTTTAGGATGGACAATTTGAAAATTGGTTGGTCAAATGAACATGTTGTCGACATTGACTCCCGTGTTTTTTTCCTGTGGTGTTTTGCAAAACGAAGCAACTTATAATGATTAATGTTTTAAGATAAAGGGAAAGTAAAATTATACCACGATGTCTACTCAATTACTTGCTATTTATCTAAATATAAATGTTTTCCAACTTTGATTTATTACTAAGTAGTTTGTTGCCAATACATTCTTTATCGACCATTATTGTACGCGGTAGGTTCAAGCCGCGTTATGGGGATCACCAATACCTCCTCGACTAAACCGAATTACATGAAAAGCTTGGGATCAATTTAGTTTGTTGATCCTTCACGTCACGTCTTGGCATCGCTCCTAATGTTGGTATTCTACTAAAACCACTATCCACGCAGAATAGTTAATTTTTGTCGACGCCCAATTTGTCCATCTATGTATGCAGTTTTCATATTTAAAAATTACTTATTCAATTTTGGATAGTAGGGATTGAACAAAACGATAAAACCGCATGCGGATCATCCCGTGGCCACCAAATGCCGATAATCAACGCCAAAGCAGGAACACATTTTACAATAGAATGACTTCTGATACTCATTCCATTGAATAACCGTGTCCTGAGGAGGCAACCCCGGTGAGCAAATAACAGCACGTAGGATCTTCAACATCTCTTTCCTCGTGAGTTTAAAAGCCTCATCGCTGCTGTTAAGCTTCGCTATGTGGTCAAACACGAAATTCTGTGGACAAGGAAAATAATTAAAAAAAAAAAAAGAAAGAAAGAAAGAAAACTGTAGTTTCTTGATGACACTGACAAATAAAAATAAAACAAAAATGTTCCTTGCAGGCTTGTTCGATGAGATCTTTTCAACCCACTTCCAATTAGGCTTAGATAAAAATGCTAGCACTGATCGGCTGTTGAGCAGAAGGCTATAATTAGTCGGTCTTAACAGAAAACTAATAGCACGAGTATACAAAACATAAGTAGTACCTGCGAGTGCCCAAATTCATCAAAAGCACATCATCCTCGGAAGCAGCCTCTAGATTCTGATAATCAACGCCAAAACAGGAACATAACTTGCAATAGAAGGACATAAACACCTCATCCCAACACATAAATTCCTCTGGAGTAGGCGTTTTCCGTGAGTGAACAAGGCTCATAAACTCATAGACCAGGTTGGCAGACAGTTGGGTTTCGATATCAAACTCATTAACATTCGGGTATCCGAAAGGGGTAAAGCCTGAAACGTCGTATTTAGGCAGCAGAGAGGTGTCATAGCCGGCAATAAGAGAGGCCGCATTCTTCCTGTAAGACATTTTATTTAAAATAAAATAAATAAATAAATAATCACATGTATTGTACTAGATAAACACGTACTATTTCCAGCCAGGTGGCAGATGAGAATAGAAGAAATCACAAAAAAACCTAATTTTTTTGTCAACCAGGGTGGTATCTAAGCCGCTTTCCATGAGATAAACTGCTTCCTTAATCAACAGATATAAATGATATGGAATCGGACGAGGCTCGGTCCCAGAAAGATAAACGCCGATTTTGAATGGTCTGGTAAACATAATCGGCTTGCCAATAGCAAACGGCCTATGCATCAACTAAACATAGCAAATATTATTATTATTATTATTATATCAGTAACAAAATTAACACTAATGGCATTCGAAATGATTATATTAACACTTGGGTCTCTTGCCCCTAATGCTGCTAGTTTTCTAAAAAAAGTTCAGCGGGTCGTGCACACAATAACTCAACGAGGCCGAAATAACTTTGTTTTCAGTAGGATCGATTTTGCTATTATTCAAAAGGGTAGCGGCGCGGCTTGCTGTCCGCTTATGTGATTCTTTTATATTTCTATGGAGTTAATCCAAAAAAATGATAATAATAAAAAAATAACACTTAGGGATTAAAACTAAGCATTCGATCTTTTACCTTTTTATAAGATGATGCCCTCTTAGTGAAACAACAACAATTTTAATCAAATCAATAAAAAACTTAACATTCCAGTCAATTAAATTTAATTTAAAAAAAGGTACATGTACAGGCCTGCGAATGCGATTGCGATTGCGCGTCTGGAGAAACCCTCTGAACGCCATGCGGATAAACCAAACCCTGACAAAGAACCGGTGCTTGCTTTTAAGGTAAAGAATAACTTGATGATGCGTAATTGGGCTGGATTAGATTTTTTGGCGGGAAATACCGGTTTTGATAAAATAATTAAGAAAAATCAGATGAATAATCGGTTTTTAATAAAATAATAATAAAAAAATCGGTTAACCAGTTTTGAAATCAATAATATAAACCGGTTACTAACCGGCGGTTAGGTTTGGTTAGTAACATGTAGGGGTGTTCACGGTTCAGTTTGAACGGTTTTTGGGTTAAACCATGACCAAACAATTAGTACCGGTTTTTGGTAACTGAAAACCGAAAACAAACCGTCAACAATCAAAACCGAACCAAACCAAACCGTTACTAACGATTTGTTCCGGTTTAAGAACATAATATGAGATCTTTACATGATTATGGGAAAAAAATATAGTTGGTTGACACTTTGACATAAATTTGTTATGAAAATAAAACAATATAGAAGTATAGAACATAGGTGCACAAAATACCCGGTTCTGGACCCGACACGGTGTATCTGACCCGGAACCGGTTTCTACTCGTACCCTGCCCATGGGTATGACCTGGTATAGGATTTCTCCTCAAAGCCGTACCCGGAACCGACCCAGACTTGGTGGAACTGGAACCGGAAATACCTGGTCAATACCCGACCCTGCCCTACCAGAAACACGAAAAAAACCCGAAAAACCCGATCAAATACCTGAATATACCCTGAACCGGTTCCTACCCGGTTCCGGTTTATAGAACCATATATGTAGAGGCCCAATAATATAATAGTTTATTAATGACAAAGCCCACAAGTCCACCATGCAATGAAATAGTCCAGTAATATAGCAACTTTGCAGCCCATTGTAGAATTGAAACCAAATAAAAAAATTAAACGTCTTTTGTCATTAGCTCACCTCATACGGAATACGTAGACATTCTATGTTTGTTGGTCGTTAAAAAAATATCATACGCTAGGTTTGATGAAATAAAACCCAATTTGTAGGAGATACTAAAGTAATTTTTATTATAATTATTATTTTAATGATTTTTTATATTTCTGTTTTAGCTATTTGCTTGAATATACTTTTTTGTTACTTAAAAAGTTAAGTGATGATTTCAAAAAATATGCCGGGTATTGAAAAGGGTGAGATGAGAGTCAAAAGTGTTTAAAATAATTTAAAAGAATAAACAGAGTTAATAGTCTATGTTGTTAACGGCCAACAAGCATAGAATATCTAGTTACTCCGTACAGGGTCACCTAAAGACAAAAGGTCACCGCCATCTAGCCCAATCCAGCCGTACGGAGCCCTTAAGCTCCTCCAATTTATCTCCAGATCCGGGGAAACCCTACCCCCCGAAGGCCCACTAGTGGTAAAATTCGGACGCCCTCATAATCGAACTGGAGATCACAAAGATCCCAGTCTTCCTTCATTGAGCCACCCATGTCCCCATCAAAGTGCTGTAAGCGGGGTTTGAACTTAGGTCTCCACTGAGAAACTTATGTTTCCTACCACTGCACTACATTTGAAAGGACTACGATTGTTTATTAAAATTTATTACTTTTAGACAAGATAAACAGAGTTAATAGTCTATTAGACTATGATTATTATTGGTAAAAAGAGTTAATAGTAATGATTTTCACTAGTTAGATTATTAGTACAGATTAATATTTAACATTAGTTAATAGTTTTTAGTATTATAACCCCATTTTCCTTATTTAAATAGTAAAATCTAGATTTTTTTGTGTATAATGCCGTAGTTACTTATAAAAGGCTATCTAACTTAATTTAAATGAATTAAGATTGAATACTACGTAGATCAACATTCATGGAATCCCCTCAATCACCAAGTTCGTCCTTAGTCCATGTCATAATGATTTAAGCCTTGATACAACTACATATCAAGACCGCGTATCTTATGTGATATCAATTATCATTTAAGGGCAGACTCGTATCAAACTTGCGTTTGAAGAAATGTATGCTGATTACAAACTCAAATATCGTAATAAGTTTTATTTACCGTTCCAAATGTTACTTGTAACTCGTTTCGTATTGTATATGTCATTTAAAAATGTTACTTGCTAATTTTAAGATTTTGTAATATTACAAATCCAAGTTTAATAATCATTTAAGATATTAAGAAACTTTGAGAAGCCACCAAACAATGCTTTGTCCTAATGTTTTATTTTTATTTATTATTATTATTATTATTATTATTTTTTTTTTCTTTTTGCAAATGCACTAATCAACAAATTCGTTATTGTTATAGTTAATCCAATTAAAAACGTGTGATAATCATTTGAAGCAACTTACTTTACCTTTTATGAAAAGCAAAAGTAGCAACTTCATTAATAAATATTACCAAGCTACAAATACGTAAGTGATAAGCCGACACAAACATGCATAACCAACTAAGAATTTTGCCACGAAAAATGCTCAAAATGTCCATTTGATCAATTATTGTCGACAAATTGCTTATTTGACTGACTAATTTCCAAAATGTTTAACCTAAAACTCGTCGACCTAATCATTTTTTAATCGTTATTCGACGAAATTTTTAACCATCCAGATTTAGGCAGTTGTCCAAACAATCTCGTCGGAAGCCAAACTAATTATCATCGGACACCAAAATAATCCGTCGGCTCCGATATTATCTTTTTAAAAACTATCGACCCGATGGTTTTATGGCACGTGCCATAATCTGGTTGATTAAAAATCCCATCGAGTAATGATTAAAAAGTGATCGGATCGACAGTTTTTATAGTAAACATTTTGGAAATTGGTTGGTCAAATGAACATTTTGTCGATATTGACTCCCCTTTTATTATTATTATTATTACTATTACTATTATACCATGATATCTATTCAAGAGAGTGAAGCTTTATGTTACTAACTTGCTATTTATCTAAATATTTCTAACTTTGATTTATAAGGAGTTTGTCGATTTGGACCCGCCATAGGAACCAACACGTTTCCAATAAATTCTTTATAGACCATTATTGTACGTGGTAGTTTCGAGCTGCGATAACTGAATTAGATGAGAAGCTCGGGATCAATATAGTTTGTTGATATTCCACATCACATATTGGCATCGCTCCTAATGTTGGTATTCTATCTAGAACCACTATCCATACAAAATTGAATCATTCATATAAGTTTGATGAGTTACCATCACCAGGGCCGGCTTAGCTCTCAAGGAGGGCAGGATGGTCAACACCCCCCCCCCCCCCCCCGACACTCCGTTAGGTCTGAAAAAAATGTGTATTTTTAATATTTAAACTCAATTACTCTACTCATTTAACCTTGTTTTTATACACAAAATTTTTTTCGCAATCCAAAACATAAGTAAGCTCATTTAAAATTTTAACTTTTTAAAACCCAACGGAAAACCGTTGGTTTTAACTTTTATTTAAGGGTCACAAGTTTTTTCGGCTTCGGTCCAAAAATTTTTTACACTTCTCGGAGACAGCCCTGACTATTACTAACTAATAAGAAGCGAAAACTTTATATGTTAGTTTTGACAATGAATTGACCATCCAAATCCCTACATTGTGAACTGGCAATCCAAATCCATGCACTCCTCGATCACCAAGTTTGTTCCTAGCTTGATATTCATTAATTTAATTGACGTGACTAGATATTAAGAAGGCGTATCTTATGTAGTATTATTGAAGGGTAGGCTGTAATTAAACTCAAGTTTAAAGAAAGATGTATGTTGGGCATAAACTCGTAAGTCTCACGTCTCGTGATGAAATATCATAAATCCAAACGTATTTGTTTGTTTTTAGAACCGATTTTGAGATGAATATATGTCCTTTTAAAATGTTACTTGTTAGTTTTATTGTGAGTTTTCATATTGTAAAGCAAGTTTTATAATCAATATGAAAATTAAGGGGCATTGAGGAAAAGCCACCAAACAAAGACTTTATTTTTTTTAACGGCAACTTTTTTATATTTATGCTACCGTACTTTTAAAATTTGGAGAGCCTCGATGCCTAACAATGGCCGGACTATGTTGTTTTAACCGGGCTACGCTGGCTTTAGAGTTTGGCTTGGGCGTTCCCTCGGGAAACCATATCACCGACTGCCACTTGACAGCCGTTGTGCCACCACAAGAGTAGAACTCTCTGGCGTAACACACGGTGGGACGAAAACTCGGGTGGGCTCATGATTCGAACTGACAACCTTTGCACAATGTTTAGCTCAAATCTATCATTGCAAATATCCACCCAAATGTGACACAAGTGGGATTCGAACTTAAGTCTTCACTGGAGAACCCAGGCGTCCTACCACCAGCCACAAGTGGGAGATATACCAAACAAAGCCTTGTACTCGTTTTTTTTTTTTTATTTTATTTAAATTTGCACTAGCCATCAATATTGTTCTCGTTTGTATAGCAAGTCCGATACAAAAACATGCCAAAATCACATAGGCAACTTATTTTACTTTTTATTATATAAAGCGAATGATCACCATGACACCAGCCTATCATGGTTACAAATATTGATATGGTTTTCAAAACATTACGAAATAATTGACATTAAAACACACAATTTATTATCTTATACTCTACGTTTTACCTAAACTAATATATAATCATGTTGCTTTTAAAATGAGATATATGATATAATCGGTCGATTATTGTATTGTTTTTAATTTTTTTATAATTTTATCCTTAAAAAATTGGCATATGGCAAATTATTTATATATAGTAAAGTTGAAACTTGGCGTCGCAACAAGATGATTGGTTCACCTGGCAACACGTGAGCGAGCCGAGTAACTTTTTTTCTGATTTTTTTGGGTATTGTTTTAAATTTGATAACTCAACGGTTATTCGTATCGACTTACCGCCGCCACGTTCAGGACCGACAATGTTACCAACAACCGGGTTTTACCGACTTTTTTGTTTTACACAAACCGACCGATTCCGTAAGACTCTAACCGGGCCAAGTGGTGGCACCACATTCGTCCAGCCATGTTGTCCTTGTTTTTGTTTTTGTTTTGCTTTGATTCCCGTACCGTAATGGACGTGATGGAAACCGACCAAATTTATGTAAACTCACCATCATAACGCCGGGACTGACAATGCTCGGGTTTTATCGACTTACCATGCAACGTCTAGTACCGACAACGCTCGGGTTTCACCCGCGCCCATGTTTTATTGAACTTCATTTTAATTACGCACCGTAACAAATGTAAACAAAATCGACAAAATTCGTGTTGATCCACCACCAGAACGCTCAGATTTTTACCATCGCCCCCAACACCCGAATACGAATCGACTCGCAACTGTAACGATCGTGTTTTACCAATGTCCGAGTTTACTGACCGAATAAACTTTAAACATGTTGACAAAAAATTTATAATATGTTATACGAGTGTCATAGAGTCACTGTCTCAGCATTTGGGACCGGCTAACGTCACCTCATTGGCCCAACTCAAAATTTATTTTTATTTTTTGTGAACGTACCTGATACCGACTGAATTAGCATTGACTCGTCAGTATCATATGGGGCCAACCGACGCCACCTCATTAGCTTACCTCAATTTTTATTTTTATTTTTTTGCTTTCATTTTGTTTTAGTTCCAGTATCATGACGAACATAGCTAATAGTGATTGAATTCGCGTTGACTCGCCGCTGCAATGCACGACCGTAGGGGTGCAAACGAGCCGAGCCCGAGCTCGACTAGGCTCGAGCTCGGCTCGTTTAACTTACACAGAGCTCAAGCTCGAGCTCGGCTCGTTTCGAGCTCTATTTACAAAGCTCGAGCTCATGAGTAGATTCTCAAGCTCGAGCTCGGCTAGTTTATTATTTATCAATTGTTTTTTATATAATTATAATTATTTTTATATATTTTTTTCTATTATAATTTTATGTACAAAAATATATATATTATTTAGTTATTTTTATTTATTTTTTCATAATATTATATATATATTAATTAATTATTATTGAATATATATTTTAAAAAATTATATAAATGACAAGCTCGTTTAGACTCGCGAGCCGGCTCGAGCTCGATAAGTGAAGCTCGGGCTCGATTATTAAACGAGCTTACTTTTATGCTCGAGCTCGGGTTCGGGCTCGATGAAGCTCGGCTTTATCGAGCTTTTTAATGAGCCGATCTTGAGGAGCTCACGAGCAGCTCGGCTCGTTTGCACCCCTAGCACAGGTAAATCACTAGTTGCCATTAAACATGCTTTCCAGTTTCCACATGGCCAATAATGTACAATCGTAGATATGTATGCATAATTGATATTCAGATACATAATTTGTATGAAATTATACAAAACTGACTATAAAATAATAATTAGATTCTTTTCAGAAAATGTTGAAAAACTAAATAACAAGATTTAAAGTATATTTTATGACATATGTGTCTAAATATATTAGCAACTGAATTTATATATTAAAGTTTGCAAATTACTCAAAACAGTTCTAAAGTGGATTAAACGGTACTAGGAGATTATTTTCTCTTTAATCTCGTTCTGTTAGACACGTTAACTTTAAACTGGAAAATCGAGTATCATATCAGTTCAAAAAAAAGTTTATGAGTTTGAGACGGGTATAATATTAAATAATACATGGCCATATTACCCTATCATACCCGTAAACATTTTATTTTTGTTTTTGTTTTGTTTTATTTTTCATATAAATATATAGATAGAGCAATCCAGTTCATAACCTTTTAGTTTTTATATTTTCTAATTACCTTGGTTAATCACAATATATGAAATTTAGAATACTAGAAAATCATGGCTGGCTTTGAAAATTCACGTACCCGGCCGAGCCGGAAAAAAATATGTCATTTAAGTAAATGTTTGCTTCCTTTTTTTTAAATGAATAAGTAAATGTATTTTATATGAGATGCTTTTGTAAACACTTAAGATTTTCTCAAACGGTAAATGCGTGCGACGGAGATGGGTCAACGGCAACAACAGTGGTGGTCTAACAAGTGGTTTTCACCATGGACATATGTAACTTTATCTAAAGTAAAAATTAGAGAATGACGGGTATTGATTAAGGACAGTAAAGTCATAAATGAAACGATAAACATTTGTTGTTGAAGAGAAGCTCATGGTTAAGGTTATGATTTCATAGAGTAATACATAATTATGCCAAAAGGACCCTTTTGTTTGATTACCACAAGTGTTTTAATGTTACTTATTTTTAATGTGTTACATGTGACAAATCATCTCCTCCGGTACGAGTGTACGGCCTCATCACCACCTCTCTCTCACGGATCGATCTTCCGCTCGAACTCAATTCCTCTCGGTAAGCATTTGCCGTACATTTTGATTGTTTACTTCATGTCTTCCATATTGATGTTTGATTTTGTCAGCTGAAATCAACACGATTAACTGTCATATATCGTTGCCGGCCGAACCCTAATTTGTGCTGCCAGTTGTTTGTTTTGGCGGGCGATTGTCGCATTTAAAATCTCTCAAGTCCATCCATATACCAAGTTCCAGCCTGAATTGGTATGCACCTCCTAATCCTTGTGACTGCATTTATTGAATTGAACGTTTTGTTTACGTGACAACCCCTGTTTTTCAATTCGTTAATGTTATACTTTTTCGCTAACATTGTCCACGATCAAACCTAACAAATAACTCATAAGCAGTTTAATTTGGTTAGTTCAGTAATGAATATATTCATAAATAATTATTGCAAAGCAAACATATTTTGTGAATATGTGACAACATCATAACAATTTTCATTGAGATCCGCAATATATTTAAGCGATACTATAAAACCACGACGCTATTCTATAAATAAAAACTAGTCACGCACACAAAAAATAATATTAATACTAAATAAAACTAATTATTTTAAATAGTTTGTGAGACGCAACGTTTAGAAACCAACACCCGAGTTCGAATACGCGATCCGCTTCTGTGATATTAGCAATCTTTCGTCAAAATATTACTTAACAAAATAGTTTATTTATTTATAGCGTTGAATATAAATATTAGAGTGATTAATTAAGAGCTTTAAATAAATAGCTTCTTTAAAATATCGACTTGAGAGCAGATGTTAAACTGCACAATTGAGTTTTTTATTTAAGGATTTTGAAAAGAAAAGATAAGATTATTTTTTTTTTCATTCATGAGTTTCTTTTTTTTTTTTTTAAATAAAGAGAATGGAAATGAAAATTGAGTCTTTTTTCCTTCAAAACTTTTCTATCAAATATGGTCTGATTGTGAAGGAAAGTTTATATCTCATTACAATATTAATAATTTATCTAATCTCAATTCTCTTTTCCATTTGGCTACGAAGACATAATTGTAAAGTTACAATTTTTTTTCCTATGTTTTCCTTCCGATCTAACTCAACAATGTTATTAACACTTTCATTTATTTTCTTTTATTTTAACTTGAGAATGTCTTTTAAGTATAAAATTTCCTTTTGTTTCTTCCCTTGCCCAATCTAATCGTTTCTTTTCCTTGTATTTTAAACCCGAGAATACAATATAAACGTTTAAACGAGTTCGTATACGCGATACCTACTTATTTACCATTTTACCACTCTAAACCCTAGCTATAAATACACCTTATAATCTTCACCATCTTCTTATCTTATTCTTATCCTTCCCCCACAAACTTGAAAACCGTATATCCGGCAGCCACCATCTCCTCCAGCCACCACACTCGCTGCCAAATGTTTTTCCGGCAACACAACATCCGCCGGTAGTAAGTGTGGTGGGTAAACAAGATCCGGCGACATATGGGCTTTTCCGACGAGCCCAAAACAGTGGAAGGTATAAACGCACACTTAACCTATTATTTATTCACACATATTTTTAAATAAAATAAACTAAACGCGTGTGAGATTTACGGACCGAGCTCTTAACGAACCCGACCTGACCAACGACATAATAGCGAGCCGTGTTTTAAAAACCGGATTTCGCACAGCAAGCCGGTATTTTTGGCCGGTTTGTTAGAACATTGAGCCGGCGGTTTTTTGCTGGCAAACCGGTTTTAAGTATGAGAAATTTTTGATATTTTCGGCCTATATTTTTTCAAAATTACTTCTAACCTAGCGTATAAACTTTAGGACTATTTTTTTAAAAAGTCTTTTGTATTAATTTTTTTAATACGAATTAACTTTTGAATTATTTTTTATTATGGAATCATTATTTTTGGAGTTCAAGTTGGATTTATAGATAATTATAAGATAAATTATTCAATCGGTTGAACCATTCAGTATAACCCGATTCAATCACAATAACAGTCAACAACAGATCCGTAAGGTGTTTCCGTTATTCGATCAAAGCTTATTATTAAACGTTGACTCCGACGACGTTAAACGCCGTTTACCGATTGACGTGCCGGTGGATAACGTCTTCATCGAGTCACCTCGCCAATCTCCGTCAACTAGCAGCGAAACTAACGGAACCATAACGGCGTTACCGAAAGAATCCGATACAACGGAGATTAATAATAAAAATAATTTTAATATCAAAAGCAACTCCACCGGATTCTCGAAGCTATGGAGGTTTAGAAACAACGAGATGAATCGGAGTAATAGCGACGGCCGTGATGCCTTTGTGTTTTTAGAGGCTTCAAATGCGACGACGTCTGACGGGAAAAGTAGCGGCGGAAAAGGTTGTTAAGAAAAAGTCAAAGAAGTCAAAGGCGTCGGCGCATGAGGTGCAGAAAGGAGGGCAGACGGAGGAAGAACGTAAAAGGTCGTATTTGCCCTATCGGCCGGGGTTAATGGGGTTTTTTACGAATGTTAATGGGGGGTTAAGTAAGAATGTGCATCCGTTTTAAGTTTTTTTAGGGTTTTTTAGTAATTTTGCGAAGCATAAGGTATTGTTACTGTTATGTTGAAGGGGTTTTATTTTAGTTTGATGGGTTTTTCTAAGCGTACAAAGCAGTATTGGCAGTCGTATATTTTGCGATTAAAGCTACAAGAATTCAGTCAATATTGGTTAGATTTGTTACGGTATCGACAGTAAACTAAAAAAATAAATTAGTAAACGATAAGAATAGTATTGACACTTGTATAGCGCGTGATAAAATAATAACATATTTAAAACGACATTTATTCTGTCGGTAAACTTGCACGTTGCAGCTGCAAATTGACGCAATATCGATTGTATCGGTTATGCTCTTTATGCTAACGAACTGAACCAAAAAATAAATTAGCCAATACCCAAGTTTAAAGATTTAACATATGAAGGGAAAGGTATGACATGCGCATGGCGATGGGAATATACGTAAATTTTAACGATATCCGTTAGATTCAAAAATGAGACGAATTGTACTATCGTAGTAACATTGGCGACCGTGACACCTGCATGAGAAGCTCTAGATACCGCAACAATCATAACAAAAAGCCACATTTATTTAGAGAAAAACATTCCGGATTAACAAGAAACTAGACTAGAAAAAACACCCAAAAGTTCCCTGTACAAATCAAAAGTTAAAATTATATTTTCAGTTATGAAAACTCATTAAAAAATAAAAAAAAACACTTTGTTATTATATATAGTGGTTTATACAAACATGGTGGCCACAAATAGCAAAAAGTCAACATGCCAATTGATTAGATTTTGAATTGTTATTATTTGTATTTCTTTTGGCTAAATCCATATTTCAGATCATATAAGATTTAAGGTAACAATATATAAACAAAATGTGATTTCTTTGTTTGGAAACATAAGTTGTTCATTAAAATTTTGGCCAATAATGACATGAACAAAAGGTTAAATGTTGGTGTAATGGTGTTTAATGAATAAACTTAATACAGTTATATGGGCCAAACATCCAGTTAAAGTGTTAAAACATATCAAAAGCCCATAAATTGTACTACTAATTCATAAAACCTCTACTCTAGGATAGAGGTGTACAAAACCGGTTTTAAACCCAAACTGGTTCGGTTTGGTCAACGGCTGGTCAAACTGGTTTGACTCAAACCGGTTCGGTTTATAAACCGGCTTAGAAGCAAGATAGGCCAACCTGGACCATGTCAGTTCGGTCCGGCTTAGAACCGGTTTTCCTCAAACCGGTTTGGTAGATCTTAAGGGGAAAAGTTCCTGGAACTGGTGGTTTGGGTCGGTTTGGGTGAAACCGGTTTTATAGTCAAACCGGTTTGGTTCGATTTGCATAAAACCCGTCCCAAACCGGTTTTTTTGCATAAAACCTGTCCCAAACCGTTTTTTTGCATAAAACCGGTTAGGTTTGCATAACACTTCAAACGTGTTAAAACCGGCCAGTTGCATGGATCAGTTTGGGTGGTCTTTTTGGCTCGAACCGAACCCCAACAAGAAGATTAACCCAGCCGCTTTTGACACAAAAATAAAGATTACTTGTTTTGACAGACCATTATGGATGAAAGTACAAATTATACCCAACTTTATTCCATAATAAGATAAACCACAACATAACATCTTAAACCAACAAAAACCATACACATCAGAAAAATAATACATCCCTTCTCGTTATGAGAGTGGTTTCGACCTGCGGGGCCCTCAACTTGACGATGCCAACCCCACACATTTTCGCTTGCCATTCGTAAACGAATAAAAGCGGATCAGCGGACCAGTGTTAATATGATAATGTTAATGTTGTAATATTACTGGAGCAGTGTTAAAAAAAATGCATGCCCTCAATACCCTTTCGAGTTGATTCAAAGTTGTTGAGGTAATTTTTCTCTCAAACGCTCCAAGCTGTTTACTCGCGTAAATCACATATTTCTAACCTTAGATTAGGGTTAAGATATATACTTGTACAGTCTTCATAAATAGAAGTTCCACTGACAGGCTCTTTGTGTGTGTGAAATCCTGTTTGTTGGCACTCCCTCAAAACATTCATCCCATACGGGTCGGATAACCGGAAAAACCCAAAACTCCTAAAATGCAATAATTTCAATAAATAAAAAAAGACTAACTGGTATTGCTTTTTTAAACAACTTATCTGGTTATCGTGTGTGTGTGCGCGCGTGTTTTTTTTTTAAATAATATAGGGCCTACCTTGATGTATCTGTGGGGGCCATCACAATGGCAACTGCCTCTGGTACCATCACCTGGAAATAGTTAAAAAAAAAGACCAATAAATTAATTTGAGTTTAAAATCACATTTGTAACATGAATGCAAAAATAGTACTTAAAATTTTATAAAAAATGTATATTATTATATGAATTTTACCTGATAAGAATATTGGGTATGCAGATCAACTGATGACATAAAACAACTTTGGGAAGGATGTGTCTGAAGATCAATAAAGAAAAAAATGTTATAAATTTTTGAAGATCAATAAACAATATTAATAATGTAACTTTTTCAAGTGACATGATTTGGCAGGCTGTAGGCCTGTGAATGAACCAAACGTTCAGTGAACTGTTCGTGAACCGTTCGGCGGGAAGTTCGTTTATGTACGAACGAACATGAACAAAAATTTTCTGGTCGTTTAATTAAACGAACTAACATGAACAGATGTTTCGTTCTTTCATTTATGTTCGTGAGCGTTTGTATATATTCGTTTATGTTTCTTTGTGTTCATTTAAGTGTGTTCATTCATGTTTGTTTGTGTTTATGTAAGTAGGTTCATATATGTTCAAATATGTTTGTTTACCTTTGTTCAATTATGTTCATTTATGTTCGTGAACTTTTCGTTTAGATTTTAAATAAACGAACACGAAAATGTTCAATTTTTTAAACAAATGAACATGAACACCAAATATTTGTTTGATTAAGTGTTCGCGTTCGTGTTCGTTTAAATATAAATGAACGAACACGAACATACCCTTGTTCGCGTTCATTTGGTTCGTTTACGGTCCTAGCAGGCTGTAAGCAAATTTTTAATACACATTGGATGACTTTCGACCCGTTTGACCCCTTTCACTTTTAGTTATGTTTTTATTTTTATGTTTTACCCTTTTGAACCATTAGAGACAAAGTATAACCGAAATCGACTCGTTGAGAGATAATTGGGTTAAAAGACGTACGTGGATCCATCCAACAGGGAAGAGAGATTGTTCATTTTGAATGGCAAATATCTCCTCTTCATGAACAGCCTGACACTATTTTAATGAACGAAAAAGGATTAAAGATCTTGAACGAAAACGTAGAGTCGTAGAACCAAATGAAAACACCTAAAAGAAAAGAAAAAAACATTGACTTACAGAGCTGGAAGTTGAATCTTGTTTCGGTATTATAAGAGTTGTTACATAATACGTCCCTTCTTTCTGGAAACAAAATTAAAAAAATTAAAAAGCACCATACGGAAAAAATAGTCAGGGTTATAGACTACTTATTTTAAAACCACATATGTATTGAAACAACTTTATACGCCACCTAAGAATATGTATGCATTTATACCGTCTGGCTTAAAACATGTAAGAATATAATTAAACGAAAAAAACACACTAGTTTTTCCACATTGAATCGTTGCTTAGTGATAGCTCAATGCAATGGCATTATCGTCTTTTTCAACCTTTTAAGGGCATATACGTCATTAGGCGAGTTTTTTGACAGATTGGTGCAAACAAAACTGAATTAATACTTGAGTGTGATATTACTAGGAAAATGCATAATAATATTCAGTGGCTAACAATAATAATCAAGAGCATGTATCTTACAAGAAAAGCACCAAGCACGCCACATGTCTCCAGATCCTTGCTCGTGTTGTCTATGGCAAGATCAAGAAATCCATCTAGCAACTGTGTTGACTGAAAAAAAATAGCTTCAATAAATAAACGACTTTGTTGAATTTGACAGCGAATGCGTGGCAGAGTGCAAGTGGAAAATTTAGAGGTGGCGCTTTTGATCCATTTTCTTACAAATTAGTATGCTTGGATTATATTTTATCTCATCTCTAAATAAAAAGAAAATGTGTTTAACCGCATGTGTAAAATTGATGCACAAAACCTCCTAAATCATCTTATTAGAAAAGGTCGATTACTATTGAAATATTATAACTTTTGAAATGAAACACAAACTAATTATAGTAGTTTCGAAACATAATGTTGACCCCGGTCCACTTTGACCCGTTACCCGACCAGCTCATTTTGCCACCGGTAGTTATATTAGATCACTTCATCATATGGTCTAGAATGGCATGGTTAATCACAGTACAGTAAGGTCAATCAAAAGAGAGAAAAATATTTAAATCTTACTATGTGCACATCTTTAAGACCATTAGATGCTGTTGATCCATCAACTAAAGATTTTGAATGTCTATTCTCGAAACTTGGAGTTGTGATCCGTGAAACCTCTGAACCATGCGGGTCCTTGTGTATGCATGATATTATGGGAGAAGGATATGAGTGAGTGACTTTGCACAAAGTAGGCTGCATTAAACCTGTTTTATTCATTAAAATGTCTACTCTAAGTGCCAAATGAGAATCTTAGATGCATGAGCCAATGCCACTTCTCTGCAAACAAGAATAAAATTTAGAAATAGACATTTTTGCAGACAATAATACATATTAATTATTTAACTTCGGGTCTTAGTAAAAACAGAAATAGAACGGTCAAAACCAACTAAAAAACGGAACAGACTGAACCATATTACAGTTTAGTTGGATCAGTTTTACTATACAACTTATCTTAGTATAATGTTCAAGATAATCGAATCGGAGTAAAACTGCACCAGGTAACATTGGACTCTGCTGATATGAGTTAGTAGAAAGTAAATAAGGGCGATTATCAGGATAAATGTATTTACACACGCGCACGCGCATATATACATTTATGAAGCTTAAAAAAGCATGTATGTAAGAAAATAAACAAAATACAAACTACTATTTAGCTACTCCAAAAGCCCAAATAATAATTTGAGTTTGGTCCCAACTGATATTAAAAACCAAATATTCAAACCGTTTGGTCCAATCCATATTGTCTTATAGGACAGTTGGGTTATGTCCAAACAATGAACACCCCTAGAAGAAGCTAGGAATTTTTTTTAATTAAACTTATTATTGTTCATACAAAAAGTTTGAGGTAAATATGTTGAAAACTCACTAATTTTGGGGGTGTAAACAAGCCGAGCCGAGCCGGAGCTCGACTAGCCTCGGGCTCAGATCGTTTCAAGCACCATTTCTAAAGCTCGAGCTCGGCTCGTTTATTATTTTTAATTAATTTTTATATGTATATAATTACTTTTGCAAATCTATATATATATATAATTAAATTTTTATATAGAACATAATATGTATTATTTAGTTTTTTTTTATCATAGTTTATATATAATAATTATTATTAAATATATATACTAAATATATTAAATAAAAAATTATATAAATAATAGGCTCTTTTAGGCTCACGAGTCAGCTTGAGCTCAATAAGTGAACTTGGGCACGCTTATTAAACAAGCTTATTTTTAGGCTCAAACTCATTTAAGCTCAGCTCGATTCGAGCTTTTTTGCGAGCCAATCTCGAGTAGCTTGCGAACTGCTTAGCTCGTTTACACCCCTAATTTTGTATGACAAAAGAAAACAGCAACTGACATGAATGAAGCAACATTAGACTTCTCAAAAGAATTTCCAACAGCTTTTACTTGGGCCTCATAAACTCCAAACACATTGTCTCAACATCTAACTATCCTCAATATAACAGAAAACCCATACGGATTCATATATAAAGTTGGTCAATCCGAAAATCAATTTAGTCATTATGTTTTAGTTTTAGATTGTGATCAACTGATCATGTAACTTTGAAGGTGCCGCTATAGATCCGCAACGAAGAAATATATCTTAATGAAGCAATAGAAAGTTTATTGGAATTAATTGGTTCACAAAACCATATTTAAAAAGAATGGAAAAGTTTGAAGTTCATAAAGGTGAAAGTGAAAAGATAGTTCAAGTAATAGGTTAATAATTTGATTCACATCAGGACCAATTAAGCACCTTATGAAAAGTTTTAGTGATAAACAATGCAGACTTTGATGCATCAAAACTGCGATTTTGGGTTTGGAGAATGTATGCAGGAAATAAGATAAAAACACAGTTTACAAAAATATGATGGTTGGTTTAATGTATTTAACAGCCATAGGGCCTCATGTTATGTATCCTAGAAATCTTGATAAAGGGTGCATGGAGATCCCAAATAACACAGACTTCCTTCTTTCAAAGAACTATAAGATTTCTAGACTCTAGTGGAACTATATTTCACACAAGGGCCTATATTAAGTTATTGCTAAAGCAGTTGAGTAACTAAGCTTTCAAAGTAAACCTGTTTTTCACTAGAGAAAACAAGCATATAAAGATATCATTTCATTCTTAAGTGATCTTATAAAGGAAGAGACAAATAAACTACCGAAATCATTTATTTCTGGAACAAATATCAAGTTGCAGATATCTTTTTTTATCAAAACCTCAAATAATCAACATTTAAGAATCTGAAATTGTTGTTAAGTACTTATACTTAGAGGGAGGACTTGCATACTTGAAGAGCTTTAAACAGAGAGTTTTACATGCATCACTTAATGTACGTATTGTAAAATTGGGCAGTTTTGAGTGTGTTTCGGATTGCTTCTCTAAGTTACTTATCTGATTATCTGCTAGTGAAATAAGCACTAAGCAGTCTCGCTTATTAAACTAAACAGGTTGGAGTAAGGGCGGTTTTGGATTTGCTTATTAAAACTGCTTAGATGCATTGCATTTTGATACAACAATAAAGCAACTTTGAGAGTGTTTGCCTGTATAGATTGCTTATTTAAACTGTTTGTCTGGTTATTTGTGAGTGATATAAGCAACTTTTAACGATACTAATCTAACATTGCATACTCCAAACTGCTATACAAAGTCTCATTAAGTAATCCTAACAAAATAATCAGATCTGAAAACAGAGTTGCATAAAACTGCTTAATAAGTACTCCTTATAAAACAATCAGATTTAACACCCTAACCTCACTAATTTGAATATAATTCTTCATTTTTGCAATAATCATTTTGAAATGGCATCATCATCCCTTCCATAGAGGAGTGTAAATGAGCCGAGCCAAGCCTCGGCTCCTTTTGACTTATGAGAGCTCAAGCTTAAGCTCATTTTGATCTTTTTTTTTCTAAAGCTCAAGCTCGCCCGTTTCGAGGTTTTTTTTCCCAATGCTCGAGCTCGGCTCGTTCCGAGGTTTTTTTTCTAAAGCTTGAGATAGGCGCGTTTCGAGGTTTTTTCTAAAGCTCGAAATCGGCTCATTTATTACTTATTATTAATTTAATTCATATACATTTTAATTATTTACATATTTTGAAAAAAACCTTAAACAAGCTTAAACAGAGCTCGAGCTCACGCACAGTACCTTAAACGAGCTCGACTCAAGCTCAATTGTGTGCAAAATTAACCCATAGAACTCAAAAGGAGTTAAAATTTAAAAAACACACTAAGCTTGTTAACGCTCAACAATCCTAAATGATCTTCCCACACAAGGCTCGAGCTCAGGCTCCATAACTAAACGAGCTTTATTTGAGACTCGTCACTTCGAGCTTTTTATCGATCCGATCTCTCGAGTAGCTCAACTCGTTTGCAAATACGTGGTTCACATATCGAAACTTAATCCACATATCAATTCCTAGCATGATTATTTTTGAGTTAATGCCAATACCTTAAATGAGCCAAAGCTTGGCTCGAGCTCGGCTGTGTAGTGTGAAATTATTACATAGAACTCTAAAATAGTTAAAAAATTAAAAATAAAAAAAATTATTACATAGAACTCTAAAAAAAAAAAACTTGTTAACGCTAAACAATCCTAAACGATCTTCCCGTACAAGACTCGAGCTCAGGCTCGATAACTAAACGTCGAGGCTCCACTTACCCATCCGATCTCGAGTGGCTCAACTCGTTTGCAAATAGTACGTGGATCACAATATCACATATTGAAACTTAATCCACATATCAATTCCTAGCATCAGAACTATTGCAAACCCTAACGAAATTCTTATATACACACAAATTAGCTATAAACACAAAACTTAACTCCACAAACAGCATATATTATCGTGTTATTATTATTATTATAAAACCGTAAAATTTGGGATAAAATATGAATTTACGTCAGCAACTTGTTAAATTGATGATTGAATTGAAAATTGTGCTTACGGAGCTCAACAGAAGGCGAACGTTGCAGAGAACGCGAGGAATAATATTATCGTTTTGAACAAATTGCATCGATTATTATTGTTATTAATATTATTATTAGTGCTACTCGTAGTTGAATTGATGCATCACGTAATTATCTCTTTCGGACTGTGCGTGTGTAGTCCCCATTATTATTATTATTATTCGGGTGGGTGTCAAAACAGAAAGTTATATAATATTCCCACCCGCCAAATTCAACGGACGCTCAAGTGGGTATTTAGTTATTTACCAAGTAGCCCTTCGTTACCGCATGTGCAAACGAGCGGATTCGAGCCTAGACAGGGGCGGATCTAGGTAATCGGGAAACCCACTGAGTTTCGGATTTTATATAAAATATGAGAGTGAACCCACTTATAAATTGTGAGTAAAAATTTTTGTATTATTAATTTATTATGTTCCGTAATGACTTAGATGATAAGCAAAGATGAATTCCAGCTTCTAGCAGTTTATTTTATTTTCATGTTACTTAATCATTAGTGTTTGTATCTTGCTATCTTATGCTTGGCCCAAGTTCAAAAGCTTTGGCGTTCATTTGATTACCTAAAATATGTTTGCTTTGCATAAAATTATGTAACTCTTGTCGACTAAAATCAACACAATTTGAATAATTGCTATATGTAGCAACTAGTACTTATATGAATGTAATTATTTGAACACAATTTGAATAATTGCTATATGTAGCAACTGGTACTTATATGAATGCATTTATTTGAATCGTCCGATTGCCATGCATTACATGTCAATATGTCATAAGGTAAAGTGAGATACACTAGCCTTTCTAAAGAAGTTTTGGCCATTATTTTAAGAAACAAAGATGATTTTAGTAAATCTCTATCTTGATACATTGAATGACCCAAACCGTCTAACCAACTCGAACCATCAAAGCGATCCGAACCGTCGGAACGACCCAAACCGTAAGATCGACCCGAACAGTGAACCCATTGAAAAAATTCCAGGATCCGCCACTGAGCCTAGAGGTGCACAAAACGGTTTAAAACTTAAAAACGGTTTATGATCGGTTTCGGTAGGGCTGTCATAACATGTCGAACACGACACGATAAGCCACGACACGATAAGACACAATGACCTGTTGTGCTAAACACGAACACGACACGATAACTAATCGTGTCATTCTTTCCAAACACGAACACGAACCTTTTTAGTAGCAGGTAACCTGTTAAGACCTGTTAAGGGACCTGTTTAAAGACACAATGTATAATACATGTGTAACGAAACCAAAATTTTAAAAAATGAGCATAAAAGTATTAATTAATAGATAATCCATAACATATATGAAACAAAAAACCACAAATCCATTACAAACTAGAAACAAAAGATGCACATACATAACATACTTGAAACAAAAAACCATAGATGCAAATCATAACCTCCATAAAATGTATATTATCGGGTTCTGACGGGCATTAGTGAAATATCGTTTGTAAGTATGACTTTAGATTTAAGACTTTAAGAGTGTATATATATTTATTTTTTTTAAATAAAAATCTACACAGGTTACTAACAGGTTAACAGGTCTTTAACCTGTTAGGACACGAATTTAAACATGTCTTAAACAGGTTGACCTGTTTAAGACACAAAACATGTTAAGCTCAAACCCAAACTTGTTAAAACCCGTGTCGTGTCGTGTCGTGTTAACAGGTTCGTGTCATAAATTGACAGCCCTAGGTTTCGGTTCGTGTTTAAACTGGTTGCTTGACTAGATTACGATTGGTTTTGGTTCGGGTTTTTGCTCAGTTTTGGCAGGGTTCGGTTAACCTATTTGGAACCAGTTTTGATGGAGAAAATTACAAACTAGTTTCAAACCTACGGTTTCAATCGGTACCAAACCGGTTTCTACATAATCGGTTTCAAACCGGTTCGGTTAACCAGTTTAGTTGCTCACCTCAAGTCGAGCCCCAATCTTATATGGGAAGATCGTTCAGGCTCGTTGAGCCTTAACGAGCATAGTGAATTTTTAAGTTTTTACCATTATAGATTTGGTATAAATTTAACATTACACAACCGAACTTTGGCTCGTTTAAAGGTATTGTATACGGGCTCGAGCCAAATTTAGGCTACTTAAGGTTTTTCTCAAAAATGTATAAAATTAAAGATATATATAAATTAGTTAGTATGTTGTAAATGAGGCAAGCTCAAGGTTGGAAAAACAATTCACGAGCCGACCTCGAGATTTTAAAAAAGAGCTTGAGCCTAGTCGAGCTTGGGCTTGACTCGTTTACACTCCTAGAGGTGTGCATTTAGTATATTGCTAGTCAGTATTTTTCACATATCATATGGTATGTATAGTTTTATATGGCTCGTATGATATTGAAAGATGCTATAGTTTTACGGATCGTATAAGAAAATTATGCGGGCTCGAATGACATATAAAAAATGTTAAACTACTCAATATGATACAATATGGCTTCAAGTATTACATGTTTTGATTGTATACAAAAGTTATGCGGGCGCCATGATATCGAGGGTGTACTATAGTGACGCCCTTTGCATTTAAGATTCTTTTTTTCTAAAGTTTGGTATTTAGATTGTTTTTGGTTAATTAGTTAAAAAAAATTATGACATAGCTAAAGGCTAAAGCTTCTTATTTCCTTAACAACAAAGGGTGAGACTTATGTAAAGAATAATGGGTTTGATTATAGATACACTAACAAGACAAAGGATAAGAGCTAGGAGGCTTAAACCAACCATACACCAAACATGGTTAGAAGTTCAATAAAATAAAATTGGTTTTCTTACTCAGTTTTTAAATAATTAAATCCGAGTATTTTTTAATGGGTTTCGAGTAAACCCGAATAACCCGTTTGACTAAGTATTATATTCAATTATCATATCTCCTGTCTTAGCCTATTCAATGAATCGCTACATATACAAATTCCTTTTTTAAGTCGCATATTTTGTTCTGATTCCAACCCATCTATCGATCACTATTCCAACATTCTTTAATTCTAGATATTAGATATGACTATTTATTCAATCACTAAATCGGTTTTTCGAGTTTAGTTCATCAGTCGACTGGTTATTCATTCTGGCAATCGAACTGTTCTTCAAACTTTTCGATTGGATTATGTGGTTTGTTATTTGCTTATGTAAGTTAAAATTTGAAGATGATATATTTGCTTGAATTTTAGCATATATATAATTTTTTTTAGTTTTTAGTTCAAATACTCGAAACCCGATTAGCTCGTACTCATAAAACCCAAAACCAAACAACCCGGGGGAGAGTAGGGTCGGGTATGAGTACTCGAAATAAAATTTTCAAACCCGAAGAACCCGACCCAAAAACCTGAAATCCGAAAGTACAACCCGAATAACGCCCTGGTCATTGTTGTGAATAAATCCTCTAATAAAATGTATAGTCATTATCACAATATATAAATACAAAATGTTGTCGGGATTTTGGGCTTTATGGACACTATCTTGGCCCAAATACATGTGTGGATGTGTGGAGCAAATTTGTAAGTGTGTAACATAGAGATTCTCTCATCTCAAGAAGATAACACATTTAGAAGCCTAGGTGAACTCACCTATCACTTTCTTTATCCAAATTGTCTTCTTTCCTTAAACATGGCCACTAGAGTTTGAAACCATTTTCAAGAAATATAATTATTTAACAAATTACCAAAAACAAAATATGTACAATATGTATTGCATAATGTACAAGTTGTTATAACATTCTTGTCCTTGTGTTTTATAAATATTCAATGTCATCACCATTTGCTTTGTTTCCCCCCATTTTAAACTCCATATCCCCATGAAGCACTTTTCTTGGAGGAATTACACATTGGCTTCATTTTAAGACACAACTAATTATTTCTAAGGTATTTTTATCTCCTTACATGAACTTTAGGGTTTAAGTTATTAATATTGGATTTGCTTTTAACTTAATTTATGCAGTATGAAGGGTGTTTTAAGTAATTTTTATTTGTTTAAATGGTGTACTTCTTGTTGGTCTTGATATATGTCCCAATGGACTACAAGAACTGTTAGTATGACACTTATCGTTAGGTTTTAATATATTTTTATAGTTCAAAAATGTTGCATGTCACCTTTTTTTCGGAGAAGACGGGATGCTGTAATAACCTTTCTAATGATTTTTATATGAAAAAATAGATTTAGGTATAGTTAATTGTGGTGTTTTTTATATATTATTTGTTTATTTGCAGTTCTTGTATAAAAGCTAGCATAATTACTTAGATATTCTTAGATTATGGATGAGATACCATTATACATTGATGTTCTAAACGAATAGTAGTAGTAGTAGTATAATGTATGAGTGTTCGTATATAATACAAGAGATACTTAGCCTGTAACTATGTATTGTTATCCTATTTCAATAACAAAAAAAGTCTTTTATATATATTGTTCTAACACTTTTATGTTGATAACTCATTAACTCGACATACATTTTAAAACATCATTTCATATTCACACTTATGTTTACTAGAAATTCATTGGGACATATTGATACCAATATTGCAAGATTTGTTGGTTTTTTATAACAGTATGATATGATAAATAAAAATCACAAATATGTGTATTTTTGAAGACACGTAAAATCATATTCAAGATAATAATAAAGATAATAATAGTTTGTATTCTTAATATTTTTGTGATTTATATCAGGTGTGAAAACGTCGAGGATAATAGATGGCCAGGTTTAAGAATTGCATTACGCTATGTTGCGTCAAAAAGCCGTTGGTAAGGATTTTATATGACAAAGTTCTTTTAAAAATTTATAAAACTTGCCATTTGAATGTAGAAATGAATTGCTAAGTATGAATTGTGGTCGTATACTTATCAAAATTCAACCATTAAATTTGAGCAAATAAATAAAAGCAAATATTAAATGAATATAAAATACATACAAAAAAAAATATACATGTTAAATTTTCAGTTTTTCACATCTTTACTGTTGTAAGCTAGTCCCTTGGTGGTCAGATGAGCCACAAAACGATGCAAAATTTGGTTAGTTATTAACTAGTAAATCAGTTATAAGTCAATTAAAATCAATAATAATGCTCTCTCTTATTTGATTAATTATTATTTTTCTTAAATAATTTTGACAAGAGGAAGCTAAAAGATATCAACCATAATTTATCTGACTAGCATTATTATTACATAGTTAATAGAAAGGATAATTTTGGTTTTAGAAATTTATTAGTCATTAAAATAAAATATGCTATTTCTTTATACGAACAAAGTGCAGTAATTAAATGTTTTATAAATTAAATGATTTTTTTTCTCATAATAATTAAATGTAAATAAAGTCAATGGCTATTCGATAAGCATTTCTATAAGTGGCATATAAGATGACTTTTAATGAATTGAATGGACAACTATAAGGATAAGAGTCACACATGTAACTTTTGTTATTATTAAATATGTCTATGACATAAGTCACATAACTGAAATTTTGGCCCGTGTCTTTCTAATTTATTGTTATTTTTTATTTTTATACTTTTTTGTTTTGGTTGTAACCATGGGTGATGCTAAGAAAAATCCAACGTAGAGTTATGTAATAATGCTAACTGGATTCAATTTAAATTGGGTTCGGGTCAAAAAAAAAAAGAAAAAAACATGTTAGATGAGTTCAATCAAAACATATTAGGTGATGGTGAGGCCCTGATCGTAACAATAGTGTCGGCCATGGTGGTGGTGGAGATGGCGTTGACAATGGTGGTAGTGAGGTGATGGGAACTAATAGGTTGTGGTAAAACAAGTTACTCCCAGTCTAACATGTTCTTCAATAAAAGATTGTTTTCTTAACCATGTATTACTTGTGAGAAAATATACAGCCATTTTGTACCTAAAAGCAATACTAGAGGCCCAAATAGTTGGTTTTGAGCCTATTTTTTTTTTTTTGGGGGGGGGGGAGGGGGGGGCGGGGGGAGATAAAGTTAGGTTGTGTTTGTTGGTCTTGACCGATCATAGTGAAGTTTAACTAAAAATGGATTAGAATAAGAAGAAGAGTAGAGCACTCATACTGAGTTAATGACTACTGGTCGTTACTTACAATCTGACACCACCTAGGACAACAATATCTTCATCAACGACGTCACTTTCAACGCCACCACTAGCGCCATCACCACCTACCAATTGTTGTCAGCGTCATCACATTTGTTACCACCACCAACACCATCACCATCACCATGTTATGTATGCTTGTGTATACGTATGTAAGTAGATAGGCATGTATATATGTGCATGTAATGTATCAAAATTCAAAAGTCTAGTTTTCATTTCAATATATAGTGTTGTTTTAACATGAAATTGATGAATTTATTAAACTTAGCATAATACTTTCAATGTAACAACCCGAACGGGTTTGAATGGGTTGAAGTGTTACATTTAAGCTTTTTTCGTGTTTATATTAGTTTTCCTAGTTTAGACCCATCTTTAACTCAAGTAACAAGGATGACTACATCTTACTATAAAAGTTTACACCGAACATTTTTGTCTTTTAGACATACGTGAGAATATAGGAACAAGTGAGGCGTAAGCATCTTCAATTGAATCACATTTATCCTTCATATTTTTTCAAGATATTATGTAACATGTATCTTATAATCTTATCCATTAAAAACTTCCTATATATACATATAGCCGAAATGTAAGTACTAGTGTTGGTGTTTAGTTTATTCTATCATATCATGCTATAGTAAGAGAAATAGCCCCCAAAATACCTAAAAGCATATATGCTTTACGGCTTATTGTTACGCCTATTAAATAGAAAATAGAACCGAATTCAAAGATGGCAAAGTTGAATTATGATTGGGAATACACCATAGAATGTTAATCAAATCTCAAAGGTATTCAAATTAGGTCACTCATACAATTTTTCTCCAAATCAGGTCACTGACTCTTCAAATAAAGCATCATCAGATTTTTTTAGCGTCTAGAAAACAATGAAGGAAAACATGCGGGCGTCGATATTTGCAATATACGAAGTCATATTTAAAAAAAAGTAAAAGACGTTAATTAAATTAAAAATCAAAAATATAAAATAAAATTCACGTTTACACTCGACATCATCATCAAAAAATAGGTTAAAGATTTCCTAATTGAAACAAAAACATAACATGAGAAAAAAACATGTTAAAGCCTGTAATTTAATAACATATGAAGATTGAAGTGACTTATTTAGAACAATTTTTAAAGTTGGTGACTTAATTGGAGCAGTTTTTAAACTTTGTTACTGTTCTACAAAATTACCTCTGCTTTTAAACTTTTAAACTAAAAACCTGCGAATGTTATTGATATGGATTTCGGGATTTTGTAATAGACTAGACTTTTGTGGATACGCAAGTAGGAAAATCAATAGATCAATGTGATTTGAGTCCTCGGTTTTAACTAAATTGAGCTTTATATAATTGAAAACATTTCGGTTCAATCGATTTAAAACCGGATATTTAAGAGATTTAAATGCTTTTAGCTAGGGGTGAACATAACCCGGGCAAGACCAATCAAACTCGGTTATATTACAATAGGACCGGTATCCTGTGTCCTGAGAATACCAATGACCATAACCGTGTTCAGTTTGGATCCAAGCCCAGTCGGCGGGTAAAACACGTTTACTCCTTTAGGGATGAGCATAAATCGGGTAAAACCCGTGAAACTCGAACAAATCAGCCCTGGTTATTTACAGCAGGGCCGGTTTCCAGGTCGATTGTCACCTACCCAGATCCTGAAAATATTGCAAGTAAGAATCGTTTGCTCACCCCTACTTTTAGCTACAATATTCACACTATCAAACAATTTATCTTAAGCAAATAATAATAATAATAATCTACCTATTCTAATAAAGTAAAATACTTGTAGACACGTGTTGCTTTGTGGTTAATTCTCATAATTTATTTCCCTCCAAAACTAATATATGTCATAGATCAGTAATTATTTACCTTCCTTTTTATACTCCATTTGTATTATATCTATAACATGATTAAATTATTCATTTTTCATTAATCTCTATTTATATTATATCTATACACTTTTATAAAAATAAATATTTACATATTATGCTATTATACATTGTTAGAATGTATTTCACAACATATTTGATGAAATCCAAAAATCAGCAATATAATTTTAAATGCTATCATTAATGTGTTATACTACGTATATTGTTGAAGATTTTAAATAAAGAAACAAAAAAAACTCTAAATTTACAAATAAATCAATTTATCTATTGAAGATTTTAATAATTAAATTATAAATATATGCTTAAAAGTTGATCCAATTTTTAAAAATAAATCCATTTATCTGTTGGTTTTTTTATACATTGTCATATAAATTTACAAATTATAAATATATATGATTTAAATCTATCTATTTGTTTTTTGGTTAATTTAGCAAACTATATATGTGTGTGTGTGTGTGTGTTAAATTGTAAGGATATTATATACCAATCACTTTCAAATATAATAAAGTTTATTATATTTAGTTTCTTGGTTTTTTTTATCAAGGATTGTTACGGATTTTTTGTGGAACTTAAATTTGATTGTTACGGGTTAAAAGTTAGTAAATAGATCGTTTGGTACAAATTAACTACATTTGGCTCAAATTTGTTACGGGTAAAAAATGGGTAATCTGAATATTAAAAAATTTGAGGATGTAAATAGATTTATTGTCAAACTTGTTACGACTTTAAAGTTTTTAACTTGAAAATGTAAAACAATTGAAAGTTAGAAGTTTATGTGATTGGGTTTCAAATTTTATTTTTAAGAACATTTTTGAAAATAGTCAAAAGATTCAGGATTTTGCACATTGAGTATTTTCCATGACTATTAAAATTTAAGGAAAATGATAAACACTTCCGACATACCACCTCCAGGTCTATCAATGCTTCTGACTTTTATCAAATTTGAAACATTTGTATCAGAATTGACTTTTTTTTGAATAGTGATCAGAATGTTTTATATGAAGCATGCCATACAAAATTATGCTCAAGTGAAGCAGAACATTCACAAAATTGAACGAGTTAACATGTTATTTTTTTGTTGTTGTGATTATGGCAAGGTCGAGAAGCCCCTCAACAAAATATTTTTTTGTTGTGTGTAATATTTTTCATGTTATTTTTCAAGCAGGTACAGCCAGCTGTATAATATTCCTTTTCTACCAACTGTGGGCTACGCACGTGCCATGCTGGTGGTTGGTGGGTAGGCAGCGGCTGATAGTGACATGGCCGGCTGTGTACTATTCCTTTTCCACCAACTGCAGGCTATGTACGTGCCACGACAAGGGTTGGTGAGTAGGCAGCGGCTGATAGTGACATTTTGTACTAGAGCGTGCTCCTCCTCGTACTGTTGTCGGTGAGCTGTCACCCTGTGATTGGTTCATGGGCTGCTTTGGTCAGATCTTGTCTATTTTGTCCATACCTTGGCAGGTATAGTACAAAAGATCTTCCAGAAGCGTACGGACTGGCTCATTTGGGCGGGAGTATTCCCGTCTTGCTCATTCCTTCTTCAGGTGACATTACTGAATTATTGAGAGTTAGTACCTTGTGCGTGTAGCCTTGCTATTAGTGCGGGTAGCCTTCCCTGATGGCTTGTATCCGCAGCTGCGGGAACAGGCGGGGGTACTTCACCATTGGGAGGCTTTTCCTGCGGGAACAGCTGGCGTACTGCGCGTAAGGTCTTCATCTCTGAGCATGGTGGCTCCTGCGGAACCAGTTGGTCCTTGCGCAGACGTCCCTCTTCAAGGTGAGTCTTGCGGGTCCAACTGGGCTCTGCTGGGACCTACCTCTTCAAGTCCCCCCAGTCCAATGTTCTTCTCAAGAATTGTTAATAAGTGAGGTGAACTTTTGGACTTAAGCAAGGGGTTTTGAAAAGAGTTTTTAGTTTTAAGGTTTTCCGTGGGGATTTTTCCCGCGGTTTTCCTAATGTCACTCGCAGAAATTCCCGACTTTTCTGCCTGATCTTTGGTTGTGATGCGGGTAGGTGTTTAACCCCTTCGCACTTCGGGAGCGTTGAGTTTCACTTGCATAGATTCTTCACGAGGTTTTGGTAGTTTCGGACATAGTGATCAGTTATGTTAAACCACCAATTCCGCCTTGAAGTTTCAAACAAGCTAGTTCTCAACGTTCCCGCTATGCGGAGGTGCTATTTCCCTTTCCGCAAGCACGGTCCAGAAGATCCTTCTTGGTTTCAATTCCCTGCAAGTGCTAAGTATGTGAAGGGTTTCGCCTTGACACTGTACCCGCACTCGTCTTATAGTTTCTTTACTTTCAAGGTATTCTTGGCTTCAATTCTCTGCAGGTGCTAGGTATGTGAAGGGTTTCGCCTTGACACTGTACCCGCACTTGTCTTACGGTTTCTTGGGTACCAAGGTAAGGGGGTATATTCCCTATTATTTTTAAATCTTTGAATCTTTTTGAATCTTTTTGAAATTCGAAGAGTTGGTGAAAGGATAAGAACAGTCCAAACTGTTGAAGGGACGTTAGTGTCGTCCGACGGTTTCTTCTGACAGTTTCAGGATGTGCAGGAAGTTATGACGACGTGACAGTATATGGTCATTCCAGACGCTTTTTCCAAGGCTACCCAAGCTGTTAACGAACAGCTTCGGTTGGCTAAGGAAACCGCACGGAACGCAACTGAGAGGGCCACCAAGGCTGAAGCTGTTGATGAGCCTCTACGCACCGAGAATGAGGAGCTTAAAGCCAAACTAGAGAGGCTCCAGCAGTCTCATGATGCCTTGGCCATGGAAGACGCCAAGAAGCTCCAAGAGATCTTGGACCAGAGGGGTATGCTTGACCACACTGAGCGTAAGCTAAAGGGCGTTGAAGAGGCTGCAGCTAAAGATGTGTTGCTTGCCAACCTTACCAAAAACGAAGCCGAACGCGCCCGTGATAAAGCTCAAGCTGCCCTCCAGGAGGCTCTGGTTACCAAGGAATGGCTTCTTCGAGAAGCGTTGTCGCAGGTATGCGCAGCTTCATGATTTCTTTATGCTTTTCCTTACACTTAGAAGAGTTTTTGATATACTTCTGTTTTGTAGGTTGTGCATCGGGTTCTTACGAACACATCTTATGACGATGCCATGAGCGCAGCCCACAACGCTTCTCATGAGGATGGGTAAAAGGCTGGCTTCCTGCTTGGTCTAGGGTTTGTTGAGAAGGGAATCCCGCCTTCCAACTTCCCTCTATATGACGTGGATACTGAAGCTGCTTATGACCAAGCAGTGAACCAGTATGCTGCCTTCCCGCATCCGGTGGTGGAGAAGGTGAACAAGATTACTGCTGCTGATGATGGGCTAGCTATTCTCAAGGCTTTCCTTGAACCGCCACACTCTATTGATGGTGCGGGTTCAAGTGGGAGTGGTCCTGAAGCTTGATCCTTTAGATCCCTTTCCACCGTTGGAGTAGATTTTTATTTTTGTATAGATTTATACTCTTGTATGCGGGTATGTGCCCAGCCATTCTTGTAATACTTGAATTTTTATGGAATATAAATCTTTTGTTAATGCCTTACCTTGTAAACCTTATATGTTTTGCTCATGCATATTCTAATTTAACTTAGCAATTTCCTAAGTACTTTGGACAAGTTAACCTTTCAACGTGGCAGATAATAGGTTAAAGTTTTGCTTCCTCTTTCGTGATTGTGCGGGTAAGACCGTCACTTTCACTTAGTAGGATGGCTAAACTTTCCCTATATCTGACCTGCGTGGAGGTTTTCCTCATCTTTTCCTTAGAAATTTTCTAAGTGTTTTGAATAAGTTAACCTTTCGACGCGCGGTTGTCAATAGGTTAATGTTCAGTTTCCTCTATCATGATTGTGCGGGTAGGACCGTCACTTTCATTTAGTGGGATGACCAAACTTCACCTATAACTGACCTGCGTGAACGTTTTCCTCATATTTTCCGTAGAAATTTTTTCCGTTTTTTGTGTTTATGCGGGTTTTGCCGCCTTCCACACGCAACGTCTTACTTCTTCCCATACTTATTTATGCGGTGAATACCGGCATATCAGTGTGGGAAGTTCATAAGTATAAATGTAAGGCTATCAACACAATGTGATAAAGGAGAATCATTTCCATTAGAAGTGGCTCTAGGCCTTTTCTTTACAAGTTTGGAATTGATCTACATGTAACATTTGCGTAATTGAGCTCCATTCCATGTTCTTGGGATGGGAGTGCCATCGAGCCTTTCGAGCCGGTATGAGCCCTTTCCCAAAACTTCTTTGATAATGTATGGTCCTTCCCAGACCGGGGCCAGCTTTCCTGGGCGCTCTTGGTTCGAAGCCTCGTTGTTACGCAATATGTAGTCTCCTACATTGAAGTTGCAGAGTTTTACCCGCGTGTTGTAGTACTTTTGCATTTGTCGCTTGTAGTTCTCTTCACGCGCTGCGGCTAAGTCTCTGCGTTCTTCGGTTAGCATAAGGTCTAACCGTCTTTCTGCATCATTGTCTTCTGGCTGAGTCAAGACCCTTTGTGAGGGTAGACCGATTTCGACCGGGACCATGGCTTCAGTGCCATAAGTGAGGCTGAACGGGGTTTCTCCCGTACTTGCCTTTTTCAGCGTTCTGTTTGCCCAAAGGAAACGTGGAACTTCGTCCACCCAGCCGGATCTGTGTTCCAAGAGTCTTTTCTTTATGCCGTCGACGATGCTCTTATTTGCTCTTTCCACCTCACCATTACCCTGCGGGTGCGCCACTGAGGTAAAGGTGTGGGTGATTTGAAGTTCTTCCAGCCACTTTTGTAGCTTCTTGTCAGCAAAGTTGGTGCCGTTATCGCTCACCAAATTCTGTGGAAGTCAAAAACGACAAATAATAAATTCCCAAATAAATTTCTTGATATGTTTTGCGGTTGTTTGGGCTAAGGGTTTTGCTTCTATCCACTTGGTGAAGTAGTCGATGGCTACCACTAGAAACTGGACGTTCCCTGCTGCTGTGGGAAATGGGCATGTCACATCGATGGCCCTCTTCTGAAATGGCCATGCAGAGGTGACTGGAACAAGTTCATTCTTCGGGCGATGCGTGTTGGGTGCGTAGAGTTGGCAAGACCTACACTTTCTGATGTATGCCAGCGCATCTGTATGCATCCCCGGCCAAAAGTATCCCGCGTTGTTTAGCTTAGCTACAACAGCGCGTGGACCTGCGTGTATTCCACAGATGCTCCCGTGCACTTCCCTTAGGAGGTAGCCAGCATCTTGGTTGTCCACGCATCTTAGGAGTGGGCCAAGAAAGTTACGTCTGTAAAGGATGTCATCGATGAGTTGATAGTTCAGTGCTTTAAAGCGTATTTTTCTTGCCTGTGTTATTGACTCTGGTAGTATACCCGCCGCAAGGTAATTTATTATTGGTGTCATCCACGTTTCTGTGCCGGTTTGGATGACACAGATTTCCTTGTGCGGGACTGATGGTGCTCCAAGGAGTTCAATGCGGATGTCCTTTCCCAAGTGGGTGAAGGCTAATGATGCAAGTTTGCTTAACGCATCCGCAGATTTGTTTTCACTACGCTTGACGTGTATGACTTTACAATCGTTAAAATCGCGCATAAGGGTTTTTGCTTGTGCGAGGTACAGGGCCATTGTGTCGTTCACGGCCGTGTACGTCCCGTTTATTTGGTTGGCTACTAACATGGAATCCACGTGGGCTTCCAAGTTTTTCACTCCCATCTTACGCGCAATTCTCAGCCCGGCCAAGAATGCTTCATACTCCGCTTCGTTATTCGTGCTTGGAAAATCCAGTCGAATAGCGTAAGTGTATTCTTGGCCTGCTGGGTTGGTTAGTTTCAACCCTGCGCCTGAACCCTCGTTGCTGGCTGCTCCATCAGTGTAGAGTCGCCAGACATCATCGATGTCCTGTGCTGGGGAGGGTTGAGCCTCCTCCTGGCACTCTTTCTCCCGCGAAGCGGGGACTTCTGCAATAAAGTCGGCCAAGACCTGGCCTTTTATGGCTGGTCTCGGCTTGTACTTTATCGCGTATTCTCCCAATTCTATTGCCCATTTGGCTAGGCGTCCCGACAATTCGGGTTTGCCTAGAACGTTTGCAAGTTTGAAGTTGGTGAGAACGGTGATTGGGTGACCTTGGAAATATCGTCTTAGCCTGCGTGAAGCCTGTACAAGTGCTAAGACTAATTTTTCCAAGGTAGAGTACCGGGTTTCTACGTCTGTTAGGACACGGCTAACATAGTAGATTGGCATCTGGATGCCTTTTCGCTCTACTAGCAGGACTGCTCCGGTTGCTCTATTTGTGGCGGAAAGGTATAGGATTAATTCCTCCCCCGCTTCTGGTGCTGTGAGCGTTGGGAGTTCGATCAAGCGTGACCGAATTTCCTGAAAAGCTGCTTCCGCTTCTGGTGTCCAGCGGAAGTGCGTTTTCTTTAAGCAGTTTCTCAATGTTGACACGAATGGAAACGACCTATCCGCATGGTTTGCCAAAAAGCGGTTAAGTGCGACTAGTCGTCCATTCAGTGTCTGAGCTTGCTTGATGGTAGTAGGTGATTCCATTTTGATAATGGCTTCGACCTTTTCAGGGTTCGCTCTGAAGCCATCTTTAGTAACGATGACTCCTAAGAACTTCCCTTCTTCCATCCCAAAGGAACACTTGCTCGGATTGAGCTTCATGTTTATCTTTCTAAGCGTGTTGAAAGTTTCTTCGATGTCTTTCAACATCGCTTCTGGGTCAGGGCTTTTGATGACCAAGTCATCCATGTAGACTTCCAAGTTCCTCCCAATTTGGGCATGAAACTCTTTGTCCATCAGGCGTTGGTATGTGGACCCGACATTCTTAAGTCCGAATGGCATCATTTGATAACAAAATGTGCCATCGGGCGTCCAAAATGCGGTTTTGTCCTGATCGTCAACGGCCATGTGGATTTGATGGTACCCCTTATACGCATCAAGGAAGCATTTAAGGCGAAAGGGTGCTAACGAATCTACCTTAAGATCAATTTCGGGTAACGGGTAACAATCTTTGGGGCATGCTTTGTTTAAGTCTTTGAAATCTATGCACATGCGCCATAGTTTGTTAGACTTCGGTACCATGACGGGATTTGCAACCCATGTTTGATATCTGCTAACGCGTACGATGCCCACGTCAAGGAGTTCCTTGACTTGGGTTCTACACGCGTTAGCTTGTTCCGCCCCCATTATTCTGCGCTTTTGTATGATTGGCGTAAAAGCCGGGTCACACTTGAGCTTATGCTCTGCCTTACTTCGAGGTACACCAGTCATGTCAGCTGGTGTCCACGCGAAGATGTCAGCATTTTTCTGTAGTAAGCGTTTGAGTAAGGTGCGCGTACGTTCAGTGATTGTTGGGCCAATGGTAACAGCCTGGTCAGGGTATTTGCCATTGAAGGCCCATTCTTCTGGTTCGGTGATGGTTGGTTTAGCCATCTTTGGTTTGGGTTTAGATGAGACAGATGCGATGCATACCTGGGGAATACCGGTGATCATCGCTACACCCTCAGCTGTTGGCCATCCCATCATGCCGTGGACTGAAGATACCACGGCATTGAATCTTGCCATCCCGTCTCTCCCGAAGAGAATGTCGTATGTGTGGTGTGGCTTCCTCATCACGACAAAGTCCACGTCTTCTGTGCGGGAGTGTTTTCCGTCCGTGAGAATGACGGGGAAAGATAGGATACCCAGGGGGGTGTTTGTGCTGCCGTCGAACCCTTCCATCGAGGCGTAGACCGTTTCCAGGCGTTCTTTGTCTTCGTCGTCTAGCTTGTCGAAGAACTGCCTGTACATAACCGTTGACGAGGCGCCGTTGTCAGCAAGAGTGCGGGAAGTGATGTAGTGCCCCAGCTGGCTTTTGATGACGATAGGGCCTTCTTTGCTGGGACCTCCTGGCACTCGCGGGAAGCGCACCTCAGCTTACTTCCACGCACATGGTTCTGTCGTTCGTCCTTTTCTTCCTCTGATGTTACTATGAACCATGTGGATGCTGATGTCAACGGGCTTTCGTCCGTTGCCTTTGTATCAGTTATCATTCATCCCTCCATTCTTGATTGATGCCACAAGGTGTGTAAGTCTTCCATCCTTGACGAATGTTTCAACAATATCCTTCAAGGATGTACACTCCTCAGTGTTGTGACCCTTTGTCCCGTGGAAGTCACAGGATTTGCTTTGATCCGCATTAGGTCGCTGCCGGATCATTGGAGCTTTTGGCCATGGGAGTTTTTCGGTGGCAAATATCTCCGTGACGCTTTTGGTGAGTGGCGTCCACCGGGGTTTTCGGCTTGATGAGTGCGTGTTATCCCTTCCGCCTACTAGAGGGCGAGAGCTGGATGAGGTGTCAAAGTTTACCCTTGACTGCCAAATACCTAGCTTCCTCTTTTTGTTTTGCCAGGCGGTCCGAACGTTGTTTTCTCTAGTCCTCTGCGTGTAGAGGTGTGTATTATGGGGAAGATCCCTACCCAGTTGCTTCTCCGTTTCGGCAAAGCGCTTGGCCGCCGTCATGATGTCATCCCATGTGGATGGCATGCCGTCCTTACCCGTCAACGTGCGGATAAGCTCTGAGTATTCGGCCCCCTGGATGAAAGCGGCGCGAACAAGATCTTCGCTTATGGTGCCCAGACTCAGCTTTTTCGAGTTGAAGCGAGTGATGAAGTCGAGTAAAGATTCATCCTCCTCTCTAACGCAGTTGAGGATCGTCCACTGCTCTTCAGTATATTTCCTCTGTTGACTGAAGTGCTGGCTGAACTTGTGTTGGAAATCCGCCCAATCATAGATGTGGTGGACCGGTAGACGATCAAACCACGCCCTGGCCGCTCCAACCAGCGTCATCTGGAACATATAACACCACGTGGGTTCCGTCCAGTTGCTGACGGTTGCCCCGCTATGAATCTGTTCAAGTGATCGTCTGGGTCGGATATACCATCATAAGTGCCGATGTTGGACATCTGTTTGGCACTCTTCGGGGCGATTGCTTCCGCGATGTCCCTTGCAAACTTGGACGTTCCCGCATTTGCAACAGTTGGTCTAAAGGTTTTGGAGAAGTCACGTGGGTTTCCCCCCGCGTTCCTTGGTTTGAAGGTTTCTCCAAAATTCCTTCTTGGTTGGAAGTCCGTTTCCTTGCGCTTCCCTTTCGCCCTATGGCGAGGGTTTGCGTCACTGTCGGATTCCTCCCAATCATCGTCCAAGTACTCGCACTCATTGCTCATGTTGAGCTGTTGTCGAGTGCTTCCGAATTCGTCAGCCTGTTGGAGTGAACGTAAGCGTTCATCCAACTCAGCTTGGAATTCCTTCTGACGTGCTTCCGCCCACGCTTTAACTTGATCAAGTGTTTGGCGGGGGAGCCTCGTCTGTTGTCTTTCCACCTGAGTATCAATGTATCTCATGGGAGGATTGTTTACTGAACTTGCCCCGGCTTGGGTAACCGGGGTAGTGTTCGTAAAATTTGTGTACTCGCCGATGTTCCCCCCAGTAGCTAGGGTTGTGGTTACCGGGGTTTCTTGGTCACTCGCTGGCCTTGGCACCGTAGTAACCTTAACCATCTTTCCAGAAGTTTTGAAAAAACTGAAAAAGAATTAGTTCTAGCTTTTATGCACGGATGGCGCCAATGAAGAAACACTAAGTGACCCCGGCAGATTACGGATAATCTGGGGGTTAAGTAGATGTTTCCCACGAGGGTTAGGTCCGGCAAAGATGGTTATTCTTCTGATGACCTGCAAAACAGACACCGTGAGCTCGTCACTGAGAAGGGGGGGGGGGTTCCTCCTTGTGACCACCCTCCGGCGTGAGAATCAGACTAGATTGCTCTGAATATAAGTGTATATTAAGAGAAATAGCTAGAGAAGATAAGATGATGATACCGTTCCAAGGTGTTGGAGTATTTATAGCCGAAGGTAGGTTTCCAAGCAGGTACAGCCAGCTGTATAATATTCCTTTTCTACCAACTGTGGGCTACGCACGTGCCATGCTGGTGGTTGGTGGGTAGGCAGCTGCTGATAGTGACATGGCCGGCTGTGTACTATTCCTTTTCCACCAATTGCAGGCTATGTACGTGCCACGACAAGGGTTGGTGAGTAGGCAGCGGCTGATAGTGACATTTTGTACTAGAGCGTGCTCCTCCTCGTACTGTTGTCGGTGAGCTGTCACCCTGTGATTGGTTCATGTGCTGCTTTGGTCAGATCTTGTCTATTTTGTCCATACCTTGGCAGGTATAGTACAAAAGATCTTCCAGAAGCGTACGGACTGGCTCATTTGGGCGGGAGTATTCCCGCCTTGCTCATTCCTTCTTCAGGTGACATTACTGAATTATTGAGAGTTAGTACCTTGTGCGTGTAGCCTTGCTATTAGTGCGGGTAGCCTTCCCTGATGGCTTGTATCCGCAGCTGCGGGAACAGGCGGGGTACTTCACCATTGGGAGGCTTTTCCTGCGGGAACAGCTGGCGTACTGCGCGTAAGGTCTTCATCTCTGAGCATGGTGGGTACTGCGGAACCAGTTGGTCCTTGCGCAGACGTCCCTCTTCAAGGTGAGTCTTGCGGGTCCAACTGGGCTCTGCTGGAACCTACCTCTTCAGTATGTTATGCGGGCTCAAAAGATAGTAATAATAATAATAATAATAGAAAAACTTTTTCTCGTTGATATAAACATCAAAATCCCCTAAAACAAACCTCACCCCACATCACCCCAACCGAAGAGATAAATAATAATAATTTATACCCCGCATCATCCATGACCAGTCTGGATTGGGTCCTAGTTTCCAAAACATAAAAAAATAATTAATTTCCAAAATTTGTGTAACCTCTTAACCATGGTTAAGCTAAGCATGCTATAAATAGGGGTAGCCCCCACACTGGTATGATACCAATTTCCTCTTAATCAGCAGCTGATCTTGCATCCCATTTTCACACCAAAGGTTTATTTTATCACTTGCTCAACTATTTAATTATCAACTAATTTAATTCATCATCCATTCATAGTTTCATACTGTTTGTTTTCTATGTTATGTTATATTTAAATTTAAACTTATTATTAAAAATAAAATAAAATTCATCATGTTTGCATTTACTTATCATTCAATTGTTTAGCTTCTCGATTTCGGTTTCATTTCGAGTTTTTTTTCGTGACCTAATTTGATCGAATTCTCCGTTACACGGAGGAATTTGAGTAAATTTGTATCCATCCGGTTTGTAACTGTCCAACTAACAGCTAAAGCTAATCATCATTAACTTCATCGGTTCATACTCCTTGAATTTAGATGTATGAATCTGATTTGATACCTTAGATATATAAATATATAATCAAAAGTGTTTTGCGCGTTATTTGTAACTTAATCCGATCGAATTTGCTGTTACGTTTCGGATTCCATGACAATCTGTATCCGGTTTATGACTGTCAACTATCAGCTAGTGTTCATCGGTTCATTCCAAAACATGCGATTATGAATCTGATCCGATTGATCGAAAGTGTTTTACGCGTTAATTATAACCTAATTTGATCGAATTCGCTGTTAGTCTGCGGAATTTGATCCCACTCTTCGGATTTAGTGAAATAAAACTCATAGGATGAGCAAAATTTCACGAAATTCGGAGAGTACAACTTCGATGAAACGGAAACTAGAACCTAAACGTTTAACGTTTAGGTTCTAGTTTTCGTTTCATGAGTTTATGTTATTATTATGAGAATTTGATAGAATTTGTTGTGTGTTATTTGAGCCAGGTTGCGGAAGAAGAGATGGCGAGTAACGGAAAACCGATTCACATCGATGACGCCATTAACGGACTCAAGAAGCTTTTGAGGTAAAGTTGTTTCTGAATATGCGGTTGAGTACGGCCTGAATCATTGCCGGCCGGTTAATTGGATCATAATTGTCATTTTCATAAATAGTAGTAATATTGGATTATTTTTTAATATTAATATTAATGGGATCAAACGCTTTGATTTCTCACCATACACCTGTCAACAGATGGTCGTCATCTTGCAGGCCCCTTATCCCTAATTTTATGCCATTTTTAATTAGAGGCGGAAACGAGATGAGCTTGGCTCGTTTCAAACTCTTTTTCTAAAGTTTGAGTTTGACTCGTGAGTCGTTTTTTTAGTTCGGGCTTAGACGTTTGTTATTTATTAATTGGTTCATATTATATACGTGCTTAACTATTATATATTTTGAGAAAAAAACGAGCCTAAGCTCGAAGTTCAGCTCGACCTTTGCTTGCTTCAAGCAATTTTTTTAAAGTCCGAGCTCGCCTCGTGAGTAGGTTTTTCAAGTCCATTATTGGTTAATTTATTTTTATATACGTGTTTAGTTATTTTTATGTATTTTGAAAAAACTTTGAAGGAGGCTAAGCTCGTGTAGCACCTTAAACGAGCTTAAATTTATGGGAAAATCCCTAGAAATGTCCATATCCCTAACTTTACCGGAAAATCCCTAAAAATGTCTATTTACTAATCATTGTCAAGAGATTGTCTATTTAAAGGATTTCCAAAATGTCATATCTTATAACACATCATGTTTCTATCGTCCAAGCTTTTTAAACAAGGTATATCGTGTCATGTGTCACATAAATTGTCTATTCGACATTATTTTTTGTGAGACGGTGTTATTATTTTGTGAGGTCCGATGGTAAATATTGTGAGACAAACGTGTTATTTGTGACATCCGTCTGTATTTATTGTGAGATCTAACAGTATTTAGTGGGTCAAGAAAAAATAATTGATTTAAAAAACCGTTGCCTTTTGTATGTAAACCGTCGGGTTCAACAATTTTAGAATGAACATTTTGATCAAATGGAAAATCTCTCAGCTTTAGTGGTAAAATGGATATTTTTGGGATATTTCCCCCCCCTAGTTTTATTACATTTTAACCCTGATCACTACCGTCGCTAAATTTATCGGTTTTGCAGTGAGAAAGACGACCTCCACGCCGTAGTGGCCGCAAAGATCAAACAGCTCACCGCGGAGCTGGAAGGAGCAAATGCTGATGAGTTTAACCCTGTGGAGAGGATCAAGGAAGGTTTTGCACGGTTTAAAAAAGATAAATATGAGTACGTTTGCCTGCTGTACCTTTTAAGAATAATAATATTAAGTACTACTAAATCATTACTACTCATTTCTGAACATATTTTCTATAGTGGGCAGACTGTACTGGCTGACACTTTTAATTGCAACACAATATTATTATTAATTGATTCCATTTTGTCACCTTTCTTTACCTTAAGACATTAATTTCATTATTGTATATTATACTGTTGAACACCTGATATGAAGCAAATTATTAAACTGTTGAACAGTTTCAGATTACAGATAAAAATAAATAAAATAATTAATTAATTATAGTAAGTCATCATCCACCAGTCATTTTATAAATCGGATGTGGCTCAATGGTAGAGCACTCACTTTACTAGTGAGAGGTAAGAGGTTGAAACCTCACTATCACCAATTTATATGAGAGATATGAGGGATGACACTGACTTGCCAGGGTTCGAGTCCTGATCTCACCCGGTTTTATCGGCTCCTCGCTGTCGTGCTGTTTGGCGGGCGTGGGGGTCGGGTTTTATCCGATGAATCTCTCAATAGGTGGACTGCTAGGGGCTCCGTCCGTCCAGACTCGTGGCCGGCTCAAACTACCTTTAGCCAATGGGAACCACATACGAAGTACACGGTATTACTTATGTGGCCGTACAAAAAAAAGTTAGGTGAAACACCATCCACATACTCACAAAGGGCCATAGGGATATTTTTTTTCTCCTTTATCATGCTTTGACTTGTCTTTTTGTTTACTTTCTTTTTAATTAAAAATAGTGTAAACACAATCCCTTAATCTCTTAAATGAATTACGTTTTGATTGTAAGACGTTTACCGGAGGTTTAACTAAAAAATGAAAAAGAATGATTGTTACACTAATGCTAAGTATTGGATTTTAAATAACTTTTCATTTTAAAACGAATAATATTTAATTAAAAGCATGAGTAATTTTAACTTCTTTGACTAAAATTGTGAGTGGGCCCACAACCCACGCTCTTGCACCCGTTACCTGCTTAGATCCCAAAAGGCTCGCCCGTTAGCGCTGACGGAGAAATAGTTCGATGGGCGTCGAAGCGATGAGGTGTGTTGTGGCGCCAACACACTACAATAGTACTACACTAGTTTAAATGGTGGTTTGCATACATATTACATGGCTAAGTTGATTTTTTATTGTTAATGTTTATTTGAAGTACTTAATAAGTTTAAGTTAAAATTTTAATGTGGTTTCTTTACTAACATTTATACATTAAAATTGATTAATTTGATCTTTTATGCTCTAGAAAAGACTTATCTCAAAAGAAATATATACCCTTAACAATCACTTGACATTAATGCTCCTTTTTTTGTGTGTGCAGAACAAACCCCACTTTGTATGGTGAGCTTGCTAAAGGCCAAAGCCCCAAGGTCAACTCTTTTTTCAATTACTAGTTATAATTTTAGCTGTTTCTCATTATTTACATTTATCCTTTTTTATATCATATATAAAAGTAAATGAATTTGAGAAAAGTGCACAAAAAGCTAGCAAATTGTATAAAAAGTTTTCATGTGAGATATATATAATCAACTTTTGATCTACTACTAAAAAGAACTAAAAAAATATTTAAAAATATATATGTGAAAATGATTGCTAGCATATTTTCATTAAGTTTACTAATTAAATGTATCAAATTTTAATTTAACTAAAAAAATATAAAAAATGGAAGTTTGCTATTCCAAATTGAGCAAAAAGAATTGATTACCTCAAATGTAGAATTACATGAATCCCTTACTTTTTATCATGTCCCACTTTATTTACTTATTTATTTATTTATATTTAGAGTGTTAAATGTATATAAACTTGTTTTACTCTCAATTTCTTGTTAGTTTCATATATCTTTTTCTCATACCAATAATAAAAATAACAACCAGTTCTTTAGTTTTTTTAAACCCCATGTGAATATTGCACATAAAAAATATTTAAATGATACTAAAAACATGCCTATGATATTATTTACCTCCGTATTTATAATATTTATAATACAGTATAACCTAGCTTATCAATGGAAGAGATTAATATAGATGAAAATCAAACATAAAATTTTACATAAGAAAATGTACACTACATTCATATTTTTAATTTCTTGGTTTAACTATAATGCAGTTTTTGGTATTCGCTTGCGCGGACTCTCGAGTTTGCCCATCACACATCCTGGATTTTCAACCTGGTGAAGCCTTTGTGGTTAGAAACATTGCTAACATGGTTCCTCCTTATGATACGGTGATCACTCAAACTTTACAATTAATTATCTTGATTTTACATATAGATCTAACTGATCAATACTATATTCATTTCTAGAATACTTGATTAATCAATATAGTTTTTTTATCTTTAGGAAGTCAAACGCATAAGCATCTTTCAATCATAAATTCATAATTGCTAACATGTTGTCCATCACATGGTCAAACTATACATAAGTGTCTCCTTTCTTTAACAAGGAAGTTAATTAATATGCAACAGTGTTTACTTTGTTGAATATTGTTGTTTGAAACAAAATTAGAATAGATATTTTATAATGTTGAAATGCTATAAACTAGGAGTTTGGTAGTGCATAATCCGAAAAATATGAAAAAACCCAAATAAAAACCGACGGTTTGGTTTATGTATTTGTAAAAACCGAACTTACGGTTAGGTTAATAGAAACTGGACTAAATTTATTGATTTTCATTTTTTATATTTTATTATAAGTAATTTATTTAAAAAATATATTAAATATGTAACTCCAATATTTTTCATCCCAAATGTATAAAATCAATTAGTTATTAATCAACAAAATGATTAAATCGAAATTCATTATTTTGGGTCAAAAAGAATTTTTGACCAAAAATTTTCAAGCTCAAATAACAAATCCAAAAAAGTTAAACCGAAACCAGATGATTTTCAAAACTTCAAAACCAACGTTTTGGTTCGGTTATAGCTTAAAACCGACCCAAACCGAATCATGCACAGTTGCACAACCCTACTATAATCTCAGAGATTTCTATGTATAGAAACTAATGAATAAACTTATTATATGCAAGTGGTTGCTTCGAATAATAGTTATCTTGGATTAGTTATTAGTTAGTTGACTTATCAAAATACTTTTTGTGCAGATTAAACACTCAGGAGCAGGTGCCGCCATTGAATATGCAGTACTGCACTTAAAGGTGAATATTAAAACTTTTAAAGGGAGTGATTTTGTTGTCTAAATCTAAATAAATAACCAGGTGACTGGTTTTAATTAAAAAAAATTAATAACCACCTCTCTAAAAACAGAAAAAAAAGAAGCCAACTCCTATAACTCAACTGTCTTTAGTTATTATTAGAAAGGATACTTTTAAAAAAAAAAAATTAATAGGGTGAAACTCATACTAGGGGTATTTATGGTCCGGTTTATTTAGTTTGGTGTATAAACCTTAAACTAAACTAATCGGTATGGTTTGGAAATTTCTAAACAAACCAACAATCTTAAAAGAAAACAAATTGCAAGACCAAAAAATGAACACCCAAACCTATTTTTACAGGTATTTACGGGTTAGTTCTATCTGACTGATTTGAAGTATAAAACATAAACCAAACAGTTTGATATGGCTTAAAAATTTGTAAACCAACCAACCAAATCTTTAAAAAAACAAACAAACATGAAAATACTCATACTTATAGTAAACCTATTATTTTCTAAATTTTCTTATATTATTAACATGAGATTACTATATTTGAATTTATAAATTACAAACTAGTGTATATGTGGATAAACACTAAAAAAAATCAAAAATTGTAAATTAAACATGATAGCAAGACATTCTGCTTATGGTCCTATGGACCCCTATCTTTATTCCATATTTCTATTTAGTGGTGTTTGGGTTAAGTTTCATCTTTAGGAAAAAAAAAATCTCTAGTGGAATAGTGGCAACCGCCCACCTATCACTTTACAATTTCTATCTCTCTTTTTGAGTCACATATTGTGGAATATGCTCATCATGGAGTTTAAGAAGATGCTCTTAAGTCAAAATGAAATTATGGGTACAAGAGTATCTAAATTCATCATGTCTCATTATCATGTCTCTTTATTTTAGAAAATAAGACATCTAGACATGATTTTTTAAGTCAAAGATGAGGGGCATCTAGATATTCATTTAATTATTATATAAGCTTTGTTTTTTATTCTGTTCATCAATTTTTCTTTTATTTTTTTAAATTATGAGTATACCTAACAAGCATCTTTTTAAAATATTAGCTTATTATTTTTGAGAAAAATTTGAGAAAAATAAAACTTTCACCTTTTTGTTGAATAAAAAGCCTAATTGATGCACTAATATTATAACTTCTATAATAAAATAATAACTTTAAAAAAAGTAAGCTATTATAAAACCTCTGCTTTTTATATACATGTAAATATATGTAATAGATGAACTAAAAATATTAAGGCAATAGCATATTAGCATATTCCATCTTTTCATTTTCACATATTTTGTAAAGAGAAAAAGAATGTGTTACATTGCCTTAACGGTTTCCCTTTGCAATAATTCAGTGGGGCCCAATTCTTTACTTATCCTTTTCTCATTTTTAAAATTTTCTCATTTTTTTAATAAAAAATTTAATGGACCACTTAAAGGTGTTAGTCATCCTAGGCCTAGCAATTGGGAGGTGAATCAATATTTAATTACTCCAACTTTTATTTTATTTTTATATATTTCTGTTAATAATATTCCTTTACCCTAATATAGCTATGGATTAAATAATATTGGTCCTGTGCTTTCAGGTAGAGAATATTGTAGTCATTGGACACAGCTGTTGTGGTGGGATTAAAGGACTCATGTCCATACCAGATGATGGAACCACTGCTAGGTAACTTGTCACTTTATTATTTTGCATACAAATATTTTTCAACCAATAAAAATATATCCAAATAATAGATCATATCGTCGTCATCGAAAGGTATTACATATACTCATGTTTTCGTTACAGGACGTCATTTAGATCGTTTAGTTAGTAGTAGTTGTCATTTCAAAAAGATGTTTATTGACAACAGATAACACTATAACCGTATAATGTTTATAGATCATACCGTAGAAAGGTATTATAATATTCATATTTTTGTATAGTATTTATTTATTGTTTGAGAAAATACACTGATCATCTTTATTATGTTGAAAAGACTAATGAAAACCATTAGATTTGCATATTTTTTATTATCTTTCTACTTCATAATCATGTACATGTTTTATGTTTGGACTGCAAAAAGGACATTAATATATATATATATATAGGATTTGGTTCATTTCAAAAGTGTTTCTTAGTACGATGAAAGATTATAACCAATCACATGATTTCTTTTTTTAATTTCTTATTATTTAAATAAAAGGGTATGTTAGTAAAATATAAAATGTTTTGTTTTATAACTCATACTCATTAATGGTTTAATTAATGTTAAGTTACTAACAAATACAAGTCGTTGTTGTTGCTATTATTATTATTTATTTCATTTAAAATTTGAACAATTAAAATCCATTTGATTCTAAAATTATTTTATTATAACACATGACTAATTAATTTTTTTTATTTGATCTCTAATGTGAAGTGTTTTTTTTATTTTTATTTTTTTGATTTTAATCAACTAATGTAGTGTAGGCTTATCTTATGTAATGTAGATAAAGTTACGTAATCTAGTGTATGCACACTTTCAAATTTTGTATAGTCATAACTAATGTAGTGTACACATATCATATATAGTCTTGGAAAAACTAATCTAATGTAGGTTTACTTTCAAATGTTGTGTAGTCATAACTAATGTTGTATAGATATATCAAATGTACTGTAGGCAAAACTAATATAGGGTAGACACACTTTCAAGTGTTATATAGTCATAACTAATGTGGCGTAGACATATCATATGTAGTGTAGGCAAAACTGATGTAACGTAGGCTCACTTTCAAATGTAGTGTAGGCACACTTTCTAGTGCCGTATAGTCATAATTAATGCAATGTAGATATATCTAGTGTTGTGTAGGCAAAACTAATGTAGTGTAGTGTAGTGTATGCACACTTTCAAATGTTATGTAGTCATAACTAATATATTTTGGACATATTTAAGGTAGTGTAGGGACACTTTCAAATGCTGTGTTGTCATAACTAATGTAGTGTAGAAATATCTAATATAGCGTAGATAAAACTAATGTCGTGTAGTCACTTGTGACAAGTTGGTGTATGTTTTTATGTATTATGTATATGTATTAAACTCGTATTAATCATCTTATGAGCATTGATTATGCTAGAAAAAATAATCGCCGAATACATTAATGTCTGGTTTAATTAGGCCGACACCACAAAAGACATGTATGTCCTTTTTAATTAAAAATATGTCATAAATATGTGTCTTTATTTACGATAATGCCATTTCTATTGTTGACCATTGATTAAACACAATCAATGGTTTATATTCATTTATCGCACTTCTCGCTATAATATCAATTTTCGCATGATCCATCTCCTATATATATATATGTGTGTGTATATAAATATATATTGATCTTGCTAAACATAAACTAATACAAAGTACAAACTAACAGTTTTGTTTTGCATATTGAATGGGCAGTGATTTCATAGAACAATGGGTTAAAATCGGTTTGCCTGCTAAGAGCAAAGTGAAAGCAGATTGCAGCGATTTGGAGTACTCGGAGCTTTGCACCAAGTGTGAGAAGGTATGTTCACACAAACTTACCGAACTTTGTATAAATTAAATTATAAAAGAAAACATAAATACACAAAACGGTAACATAATGTCTAAGTCTGGCAAAACGAGCTGGTCAGGTAACGAGTCAAGTTGTGTATGGGTCAAAGTGATTTGCTTTAAACGTATGACCACAATGGGCTCGCCTTGAAACGAGTCATTTTGGAAAAAATATATGTATCAAAACGGGCTGTAACCAAAATGGGCTCCTCTTGAAGTAGGCCTATTTAGAAAAAAAGTATCAAAATCGGTTCACCCACTATATATGCTTTAATTGCGGCTAGTGACTTTGTAATGGTTCAGGTCAAAACGGCATGTGACCAAACTAAGCACACCTTAAAATGAGTCGTTTAGAAAAAAAAAAGTATCTAAATGGGTCCATCCGCTCTGCATGCTTTTATAACGGGTCAAAAGGGGATTCTGCCAAAATGGGCCCGCTTTACAACAGGCCGTTTTAAAATTTTAAAATGGGTTCACCTACTATATTTGTTTCTATGGTGTGTCGTTTCTAAGAATCGTTAAAGTTTTTTAGGCCGAAGATGAAATAAATTTTTTAGGACTTGTTTAAGTTGAGTAATTGGCTTTAAATATAAAATATGCATTTTTGTTTCTTTAAAATATATATATATAATTAATATTAAAAAAAAATTGGGCCTATCTGGCTGTCGGGCCGGGGTCCATCAACCACCCAACCCTACAATTTTTTTCAAATTATAAATAACTAAACATGTCAGGCTCATATTCTAAAATATTCTTTTAGAATATGAATGTGTGACCAAATTCAACGTATTGTGCAACAAAAACAGGAGGCTGTGAATGTATCTCTAGGGAACCTATTAACATATCCATTTGTGAGAGAAGCAGTGGTGAACAAAAAGCTTTCACTAAAGGGAGGACATTATGACTTTGTGAATGGATCTTTTGACCTTTGGAATCTTGATTTTGGCATCTCATCATCTCTCATATAATCAATGGATTCTCACTCTTCATCAACACCACTTGTTTACTTACATCTTTACAATAACTATAGGCTTAAAAGGTCCTTACTTAAGTCTTGGGTTGCATCAAGTTTGTAAAGTTTTGGTATGTTTCTATTTATGTGTTTTCAGTTTGGTTGTATCTATCTTTCCGCTACGAATAACGTTGCTTTATGTTTAACTTGTTTTGGTCGGAGTACTTTGCCGATATACTTGTAATTCCCTTAAAAGAAAGTTTTATATCAATATATGCTTACAGTTTTTGGTATGTTTCTATTTATGTGTTTTCAGTTTGGTTGTATCTATCTTTTCGATATGAATAACATTGCTTTATGTGTATCTTGTTTTGATCGGAGTACTTTACCGATATACATGTAATTCCCTTAAAGAAAGTTTTATATCAATATATGCTTACAGTTTTTGGTATGTTTCTATTTATGTGTTTTCATTTTGGCTGTATCTATCTTTTGTTACGAATAACGTTGCTTTATGTATAACTTTCATCAGAGTACTTAACTCATATACATGTAATTCTCTTAAAGAAAGTTTAATATGAATATGCTTACACCTTTTATCTTTAGTTGTAGAGTTTTCAGTATGTTTCTATTTATGTGTTTTCAATTTTGTTGTATCTTTCTTTATGTTACGAATAACGTTGCTTTACGTGTAACATATAAAACTTTCTTTAAGTGAATTACAAGTATATCAGTAAAGTACTCCGATCAAAACAAAGTTTATATTACGAACTTTGTTTTGATCGGAGTACTTTACTGATATACTTGTAATTCTCTTAAAGAAAGTTTTATATAAATATGCTTACAGGTTTTGGTATGTTTTTCTATATATGTGTTTTCAATTTGGTTGTATATGTATTTTCATTACGAATAATATTTTGTTGTGTGACTCGTGTTACTACACTTGTGGAATTGTGGTACAACTTGAATAGTGAAAAGATTTATTTATAACCAATGTTTTCATAACTGGATCGGACAGGTGATCGGTTCATCGTTTCAACCGGTCGGACTGGACAACAACTTTGGTAAAAAAATGACGGGTAGGGCTGAAAAAAAAATATTTTAGAAAAAAAAAATATTTTTTTCATAGTAAACCGGTTCAACCGGTCCGGTTTCCCGAGTTTATTTGTTCTTGAGTTTATTTGTTTCGCACTGGTTCAGACCGGCCGGTTCTCTGATAGTCGAGCGAACTACACAAAACTGGACCGGTCAGTGGACCGAATCCTGGTCGAACCGGTCCGGTCTGGTTTCAACAACGTTTATAACTAGGGATGAGCAAAATCGGTATGGGTACCGGTACCGAAATCAGTACCGATTTGGTACAGTCGGTATCGAATCGGTATCAAGGTTTTAAGTTTTCGGGACCGGTACGATACGGTGCTAGTACCAGTACCAAAAATTTGCGATTTTCAGGATCAAGATTTTCGGTACCGGTTAGTACCCAACTCATCCGTATTTATCTTAGTTTTGACTAGGGGTGTTCACGGTCCGGTTTTCGCGGTTTTTAGGTCAAACCGTTAGTAACGTTTTTTATTTTCGTAAACAAAACCGAACCGTTGAACTCCTAAACCGAACCAAACCAAACCGTTAATAATGGTTTGGTTCCGGTTTGGTTTTACGGTTTGGTCTTGTTCGGTCTTTATACAATATGCCCATAATAATTCATGATATGTAAATATCGTACAACTCACAATAATTTATACAATTTAACAAACAACTGATTTTTACCTTTTTAGGATCTCATTTAAGAAAATAAAGAGCCAATTTTTATTCGTCAATATTTAGTAGTGTATATGTATGTATATATATATAATACAAAATACTATATATGTTTAGTTATAAATTTATATATACATATATATTATGAAATGTTTAAAAACATATAAATAAATCATACGGTCCGGTCCGGTTTTATGCGATTAGTTTTCGGTTCAAACCGTAAACCAAACCATTCACTACGGTTTGGAATTTTTCAAACCAACCGACCGAGAGTAAAGAAAAAAAACGAACCGCTAGTGTTACACCACTCAAGGACTCAAATGCCAATTGTTGAGGTGGTTTGGGCTCTAGGCCGGGTTCACATAGATACGGCCCATATGTCGTTGGTGGTGATACTAACCCATTTTGACACATCTTAAGATAATAAGTTTCATTTCATACTAGTGGCTTCTTAATCCAAAGAGAACTCATGCTTTGTTCTATGTTATTTGTTTATTTGTTTATTTTAACTGTTTTAGTTCACTCGATCAACATTTAACAATTTGAGTTATTAAAGTTTTATATTGTAATTTTTTAAGTCCAAAATTGATTAACATCGTCATACTTCTTCGTTAACCCCTATCCAGGTGAGGGGTATTTTCGTTAATTCATAATTCCTTTGTTATCACCTTTCCCTTCAACTTGATAAACACTATAATAATGGTAGTTAATATTATAATGTTATATATTTTGTTAACAGATAGTAAACAAATAATATTAATAACTGTGATATAATATGTTATACATTATGTTTATTGTTAACAAATAGTAAACGAGTCAAGCCAGGTCAAGCCTCAAGCTTGAAAAAATACCCATGATCCGAGCTATCCAGGTCAACCAATTTTTTAAAATTGAATTACACTTATTTTATAACCGCTTTAAGCAACAAACACTTTTTTAACTTTTTTGATATGGATCAAACTAAACAAACAGCCAATGAGTTTGTGGTGGAGTGGTAAGGATGTGGCCCGGGTTCGATTCATGCCCCCAGCATTTAATGGCACCATGTGATGATAAGAGATTATGCGAGTACGTGACTTTCACTAGTTGAATTTTTTGAACTAAACGAGTTTTATCTCATCATACTGTCATGCCTTCGGGCAAGTGTTCATGGACGTTGGCCTTAGGTGAGGGCTTTCCCATGATCAAAAGACGAGTTCATCACGAAATGATGAAATTAATCAGTAGTCCATCCGAAAGATTCGTTGGCTATTAAAAAAATAACTTATTTTAAGACAATTTTTAACTAACACCTTTTTAACTTTTTGCGTGTATAAAAAAATGAATAATTAATATTGACAATAAATGATTTGCGACAGTGCTTTTACAAGGTTGTCAGTTTGGACCCCGAGCCTACCCAGGTTTTCGTCCCATCGTGTGTTATGTTACTCCAGATAGTTCTACTCTTATGACGACACAACGACTGTCAAGTGGCAGCTGGCGGTATGATTTCCCGGGGGAACACTCAAGCCAAACTCTGAAGCCAGCGAAGCCCGGTTAAAACAACATAGTCTGGCCAAATTGGACACCTAAATTAAAAAAAATTCTAACGTTCTAAAAAAATGAATAATTAATAATTTAATAATATCCACGGGGGATCCGAATTGGGGATCCAGATTCATTTACCCTAACTATAAATAAAAACCCATTTATACTCTCTTAACACAACACCATCAACTTCATTTCACTCCGTACACAGATCTCAAAGGTTAGTAGTTCGATCTCTATTTCCCTCTAATTATTATTATTAACTAATATATAATAAATTCAATCACTTTAACCGATCCAATTTTCAATTCACATGTATCTGATCTCATCTAATTTCAATAATATTTCAATTTGTATGTTGAATTGTTTCGAATTAGTCTGTGATGCATGCATTTGTGGATTGAATGATGTATCGATTGTTTTGTTAATTGTTGAATTAGATCGTGAAAAAGTCAACTTGTTGGTTGTTAAAAGTCAACTGTTTTTAGTTTTTGAATCAATTACGTTAATCATTTTGTTATTGATGATTGATTATCTTTAATTATTATTTACGTATATAATTATGATTTTTATATAATATACATATATTACTTAATTATTTTTATCGAATTTTTATGCATAATGATAGTTATTTTAAAAATGAATTGAATAAAAAGGTTATATATGAAAAGCTTGTTTGAGCTCAACATGCGAAGCTCGAGCTCATTTAAGCTCAGCTCAATTTGAGTTTTTAATAAGCCAATTTCGAGTAGCTCACTAGCAGCTCGGCTAGCGGTGGGGTATCAACTAACGCTTAATCGGGATTAATTGGATTGGAGTTTTATATATAGAAATTTCAATAATTAAGTATAGTTTTTCAAATACTTTAAATATTTTGACCGATTTTGGCCGAATTTGACTACTTTTGGTCGATTTTTGACCGGTACCGGTTTTAGGGGCCGGTTAGGTGAAATCAAATTGATAGCCCTCCGATTTCCAATTAATCAATAATTAATCGGCGCCTATTCGTGATTTTTACAACACTGATCATACACAATATCACATTCAATCTAAAAACTAGTTGTTGTTCACTGGTTTTAATAAATGCATGCGATGGTTTTATTTAACACAATCAAAACAAGGAAAAGATCATTTTTTTTATCTTGTTATAGTAGTGCTTTCATGTTTGTATCGAAAAAAGGGCTTCTTGTTACTGTTACATCTCGAAAAAATGTTTATTGCACAACTTTATTATTAGATTTCTCTGTGTATGTAACAATATATTGTTATAGGCTTTGTTGGAAAATGGCTGAACAAATCAAGCAACAACCGGCTTTCATTAAGATCAGCGAGCTTCGTCCCGGTGCTTTTGGTCTTAACCTAACTGTAAAAGTAGTTAGCTCAAAAGCAATAACTACACGAGGTCGCAACGGGGCTCAAGGTAGAAACATGCGTCTTGCTGAATGTTTGGTTGGTGATGAAACGGGAATTGTTGTCTTCACTGCTAGAAATGATCAAGGTATGGTTTACTACTTAAATCTGTTAAACATAATATCTAACATTTAGCGTGAACTTCTGCTATGTTATTGGCATTAAAATCACGTGTTTACTTACTGTATAATTCTAACTTGGATTTCGATCACAAAGTTGTTAAAAAAATATGGAAATTCTTATACATTATAGCGCTTTTATTGTTTGTGAACGTTAGTGTATGTTCGTGGACGTTCGTTTATTATAATCTATTAATGTTCATTAATTTACTTTGTTTTAGTCTGCTCATTTATATATTCATTTAATTTTTTTAGGCTCGTTACAATTTAGTCTAGTTTTATTATCTTTTGAGGCTCAACATTAGCGTTCATTTTATTTTAACTGGTGTTCGCTCAATTATCTCCGTTTATATTTATTCATCTATGTTCCGTTTTGTTCGTCACTTCGCCCATTTACTTTATTGAAGTGTTCGTTTATACTATTAATGAACGAGCATAAACGAACACGCTGATTTTTTTAAATGAAAGAGCACGAACTTTGTTTGTTTATCGGTTCGTATTCGATTGAAGTTAAATGAACGATCCCAAAGCTGTCCCGTTCGTGTTCGTTTACATGCCTAACTATCTTTTTAATAAAATACGCAACTTTTTCAGTGGACGCCATGAAGGAGGGTAGTACTGTGATTTTAAGAAATGCAAAAATCGACATGTACAAAGGGTCCATGAGGCTTGCAGTGGACAGATGGGGGCGTGTTGAAGTAACTGAGCCGGCTGCTTTTTCTGTTAAGGAAGATAACAACCTGTCACTTATCGAGTTTGAACTTATCACAGTCGAAGAGTGAAATTTTACCCTTTTGCCCTTGTACTAGACTCTTTAAACATATGTGTTGTGTTAATGGGTGGTTTATTTACGGCTTACTGTAAGTTTCCTTACCCTTTATGCCTTTGAAGTTAAGAGTCAATGACTGTGTAGTGGTTGTTATGGTTATCATGAGTTGAGAAATAGTCCTTTGAGGATAGTAAAACTATTAAAACTGTAAAAGTACTTGCTTATTTAAGCTTAAAGGTTTATTGTTTATGCATTACATTTTGTTTTGGATTTTTTTGTATGATTCAGGTTTTATCTTAAAACCTTTATGTTTTCCTTAAGCGACGTGTCGGTCATGCGCATAGGATCTGATCTTGACCATTGAATCGTATCATCATCCGATCTTACCTGACTTGAAATAGTGATCTAAAAACATAAACGCGTTAACTTTGTTTTAAAAAAGAAGAACATATGAACTAGCTGATTAAAAGGAGCTCGTAATATATAGTAAGTATATAATTCACTTGCCACTTGGTGTTTGAATATTGAAATATAGCATACGAAAGATATTGACATTTGAGTAGAATTTTGGGTCCAATTCGATCTTATGATATTTGATCTTTTGAAGTGGAACGCCAAACATTACGTCTATCTATTGGGATAGGGAGACTATTTTCAGATAGACTCCAAAACAATAGAAGAAAATAAGATGATAAAATTTTTATTAGAAATTGTGGCCATGGACAGAAAAATTTGAGACCCTATTTTATTTATGTTCTTATGGTATGAGAAAAGTATAACGGAAATGATATTTTAATCATAAAAAGAATATATTTCATAGTTTTTTCGATATTTGTATACATTGCATTGCTTTAGAGACGCATCAATAAAAACATGAGTTGAGTTTAACTACATACATATTAAATTCATGAGGACCTCGATTTACTTCAAGGAATTCACTTTTGAGAACTCATTTTGTTATGAATTAAAATGTCTTTTTTACTTTTTATTTTTATTTTTGGGTTAAAACTGGTTACAAATGATCATAGAAATGCCCTTTTTGATTGCAAATGTGTATAGAAATATATAAATAATCTGAATGAAATTTTTCATTATATATTCTTGAGATCTTGAACCCTTGAACCATAAAAAGAACAAAACTAATCAAGCAAAAACATGAAGGACCATTGAGCCTCCTAAAAGCTTGAAACCAACAATATTCAAAGCCCGAAAAACACCCTACACCATATTAAGAAATCAACAAAATGAATACAAGAAAATAAGAAAATGTCGATAAGAAAAAACAATTTGTCTATGTTTTGTCTTAAATAAGTCATCTCTCTTGATCTTATGATAAAAGAAAAAATTGCTATTCGTCTCATCTACCACTATACGTCTTATATAGTCAACTCTTTACAATGAAGTTAAATTATTATGTAAGGGAGGATCTCAGATAGACAGCGCCTCATATCACACCTTTCATTCCTGAAATAATCATAATTTACAACCTTAGTTTGCAAAAAAAATAAAAAAAAAACAATAAAAAAAATCATTAATCATAGGAAAAATGCTAAACGTCGCGTTTTGACCAAAAGTGTGAAATGGGGTTTTACAGTTTGAATGCCATGATCGCTTTTTAGCATAGCTCTCATGACGAGAACAACGATATTTTTCTTCGTCTCGTGTTAGCAAAGATGCAGACAAGCTTGGTGGAGCCCAGGCTCGACTTGTTTAACTTACTAAAGCTTGAGCTTATCTCATTCAAAACATTATTTCTAAAGCTTGAGCTTGAGTTTTGAATAGTTTTTCAAGCTCGAGCATGCTTCATTTATTAATATTAATTTTTTCAAGGTCGACTCGTTTTACCGGGTGTGTTTGTTTGTTATTTCAAGGCGTTTAAGCTCGACGACATTATTCGAGCTTTAAACAAACCAATAAAAACCTAAAACGTGGAATTGAGTTTTGCAATAATAATTAGGCCTATTCACGAGTCGAGCCAAGATGGTTTCGAGTTTGAGCTTGAAATTAAACGAGACAAATCAGCTAAAATCTAGCTTGATTTTGAAGTTAAACGAACTTAAGATTGAGCCAACGAGCCGAACCATGACTCGAGCCGAGCCTAGGTCGATTTTGGCTTAATTACAAAAATAATTCAAATAAACTCCTGGTATATTTTAAATCAACTTTTTATAACCGGTTTTATTCGAACTTCTGCTGCCCGAGGTATTAATAATCCTCATGGAGGCAAGCTATTGCAGCTGGATGAGGCAAATAAAAATGGCCAACATCACCACCACCGTCTTCCGCCGCACCACCACCACACCGTTATTCACTCTCAAACCAACTCCGTCACTTGTTTCTCATATATTTCACCAACGCCAACGGCGCTTTATTTCAACAACTGCAATCACTCCGTCTCGGCTTTCACAAACACTAAATAATCATTATTCTTCAGGTGAAATAATTAATTAATCTTGTATCAGTTTTAATTGTATCTATGATTCTACACACACAAATTTCAAAATATTTGTATTCATTTTGCTTTTAATTATTATTATTATTATTATTATTATTATTATTAGTAGTAGGAGTTGAAGAATATGGTGGTGGAATTAATGTTAGGGGTTCCCAAAAGGAGGAGGTTATTCTCAAAGGAATGAGATACCAAGAATTCCAAGTACGTTTCCGACTTTCGAGTTTCGACCTCGTTTTCTAAAGCTCGAACTCGGCTTGTGAGTTGTTTTTCAAGCTCGGGCTCAGCTTGTTTATTATTTTATTAGTTTTATATAAGTTTTTAATTATTTTTATATGTTTTGAGTAAAAACTTAAATGAGCCTAAGCTTGGCTTGAGCTCGTGGTCGTAGTGCCTTATACGAGCCAAACGCGCAGTGTGAAATTAATGCATAGAACTATAGAAGTACAACAACAACCATACGCAGTAAATCCCACAAATAGCTAGCTGACCTTCAGCTTGAAAACTCAACAGACAAATAAACAGAACTAATGAAGTGATGAAAGAGTGACAGGTAAAGATAGACAGAAGTAACAAGCAAGACTAGTGAAATTTGTAAATAGAGGTGTGGCGGTTTGAAAAAGAGAATGAAATGCTATTTAGAGGGAAATTGTAATGCAGACATTAATACAAGAAGGCAATTAAATGTAAAGTCTACATAAAGTGTAGGAGAATCTAAGCCTCTAAGTCAGAGCTAATACATGTAAAACTTAAAAATACACAAGCCTCGTTAAGCCTCAACGAGCCTAAATGAGCTTCTCGTACAAGGCTTGAGCTCAGGCTCGATAACTAAATGGGCTCTGTTTGAGGCTCGGGATCGGCTCATGCTAGAAAAAACTTGGCTTATTTCTGAGATTTTTTATCGATCCGGTCTCGAATCATGAGTGGCTTGGCTTGTATGCGTCCCTACTCATATTTATATATACTGCTTAAGCTTTATTAATTTTCAAATACATGAAAATATAAACAGAATTGGGTCACTTCACAAGGATATAGACCTGCTCAAGCTTTGATGTTATGGAAGCTGCTTTATGGCAACAATTCAAAGAGTATTTGGGCACATTCATATGAAGAGTTAGAAGGTTTACCTCATTTTCATGGAATTATTTATTCTTCATATGGTTACATTGGTTTATTATTACTATTTTATTTATCTATTTATTTATTTAGGTTTAAACAAAGATCTCACGATGATGTTGAGTAAACGCGCTAAGCTAAAGGCGTTACAAGTGAAAGACATCGTTACAGCCTCCGATGGCACTAGGAAGGTTAACATAAGTTATTGTTTTAGTCATTGAAATACTGGTATGATACAGTTTTTGAGGATCATCTGATTAATTATGATATATCAGGGGGCTGCAGATATTGTTTACATTGGATGATGGATTGGTAATCGAGACGGTTTTAATACCTAACGGTGATAGAGGCAGGAATACAGTTTGTGTTTCTAGTCAAGTCGGCTGTGCAATGAATTGCCAATTCTGCTTCACTGGCAGGCACGTTTTTCTTCTCATTCTATACATAAATACTTTTAATTTTATTTATTGTGTAACCCAAATTAGCACTTTTGTTTTATATATATTTTTTTCCAGGATGGGTTTGAGGAGAAATTTAACTGCAGCTGAAATAGTAGAACAAGCGGTCTATGCAAGACGTTTGTTTACAAGTGAAGTCGGTTCCATCAGAAATGTTGTTTTCATGGTATGCATGCTTATCACACATGGAGTAATTATATTGTTTATAAATAAAAATGATAGATATTCGTTCTTATTTATGAATAGTTGACTACTTGTAAGTTATTTTGCCCATTATTTTAATTTTGCTTCAATCATATTATTTTTCATGCAAGCATTAGTTTTCTCTTGAAAATTAAATATGATTGCGTCACTTGTAAACTTAAAAGTTGAGGACTCAGGTGGCAATTTCAACCCATTTCTTGACATGGATTGATTTAGGTAATAATATAACTGCAACGGGCCAATTTAAAAAATTGCGATGAAATGGTTTGAAAGCCGCCCAAAGTGTTATTATAATGTTTTCTACCCCCCTAAATCAATTTTTTTCAAAACAAATTAGATATTATTTTAATAATATTTGCTTTTCTAACTGTATTTAGTACATTTATTTTGTAGAAAAGCTAAATTTAAACAGAATTGGACAAATATGTTGGTGGGTCAACCAAAATCAACCAATTTTGACCCATGCTAAAAATGACCATTTTGATCGGTTAACCAAACAGCCCATTTTGCCACCAGAATTTGCATGTTTGACAGTCAAAGTCAAATCTGAACAAGTCAACTGAATAGAGTATGAATGATCTATTTATATTGGTTAGTTTATATTTTACCTGTAGGGAATGGGGGAACCACTTCAAAACATTGAAAATGTGATAAAAGCTGCAGATATAATGGTTGATGAACAAGGTCTTCATTTCAGCCCAAATAAAGTTACCGTTTCAACAAGCGGGCTTGTACCCCAGATAAAACAGTTCCTTTGCGAGTCTAAATGCGCATTGGCTGTTAGTTTGAATGCTACAACTGATGAAGTAATATTCTTTATCCCTTTAATTACTAAACTTTTTATCTGCTTACAGTTACCTGTTTACTTATTAATGGGCCGATTTGGGCTGTGTTTATCTCAAACTAGGATAGCGCTGTTCAAAAAGTCGCAGCTTGCTCAATATCGGCTTGTTTGTAAACGAGTCGAGTCAGAGCATCAGATAGTTAAAAATTACAAAAATGTTAAATAAACGAGCCCCGAGCTGACTCAAGCTTTTAGCGAGCTTGAGCTTAACATTTGAGCTCATTAAGATAAACGGCCCAGCTTGGCTCGGTTTGTAAACGAGTCGAGCCGAGTCATTTTTAGAACGGGTCAGTTTAGGATGGCCCGCTAACCCTTTTTTTCTATTTTATTCGTAAATAAGAACCCATTGTTTATGATTACAGAAACCAATATTATAACAATGATAATCTGAATCTTTCAAAGTTTCAATTATACTATTTAGGACCCGCAACTTTTAGCACATCTGACCCGTTACCGTTTAGATAATGCACAATGTAATTTGACCAATTCATAAGTAAGTGGGTTGAAATTGCCACCTCTATCTTAAGCGAGTCGAATGAGCCGTGTTTAAATAAATAGCTAAAAGGGAAACGGGTCTAAAGTACCCACAATGTCAATATTCGTTTGTAATATGGCTTACAGTCTGCAGTTATCTTATAGGTTAGGAACTGGATTATGCCGATTAATCGGAAGTATAATTTGAAATTACTTCTTGATACCCTTCGTGAAGAACTCCGTTTGAAACATAAATACAAAGTTCTGTTTGAGTACGTGTTGCTTGCTGGAGTCAATGACAGGTTTGACCAACAGACTTTACTTTCTTCTTATCATATACATCATCATCGTACTCAGTAATCCCACCAATAGCAAAGCTATGGTAGGGTCTGAGGAGGGTAAGATGTAGATAGCCTTACCTCTACCCCGTAGGAATAGAGAGGCTGCTTCCGGTGAGACCCCTGGCTCGATAGTAGTTTTGCATCAAGCCATGGACATAAGGCACATAACACTCAACCGTCGGCACACCGGCTGATTGGTGCATGTACCCTTGTCTTTCGGCTATCAACGCCACCACATGATGCCTGATTAACCTTCCGCCACTTTTAACGTTATTTTCACGATATTAGTAAAATAACATAAAAATTAGTGCAATTTCACTTTTGCCCACCCGAGGGTTCACACATATATACATTATATGCACGCACAGCAAGCAGGGTGTCTTCTTATCATATACATTTATCTCAATAAGCTTCTCCAAATATGACATTTTTTTAATCTTAATAATGCATAAAACCCCCCCTTAAATCATTTTTTAAAAGAATCAGATTACTAATCGATATAAACATTTGTAATTATATTTGACACGCCAGTAAGGTATAAAAAATTGGAATTCTGGACAAAGTTTCTGGTCAACATGATAAACGAGTTTGTGTAGGAGTGTAAGCGAGCCAAGCTCGTCTCGTAAGAAATTTTCAGGCTCGAGCTCTGCTCATTTATTATTTAGTTATTTTTATCTATATGCATATAGCTGTTTTTATATATTTGTTAATTATATCTAACATAATATATTTTCTTTAGTTATTTTCATCAAATTATATATATAATAGTTTTTATTATGTAATATTTGCTTATTATATTACATAAAAGTTCTTATATCCATATAACCAAGAGGCTCATTTAGTATATGAAGCTCGGGGTCGAGCTTGTTTGTTAAGTGAGCTTATTTTTGGCTCGGGCTCATTTAAGATCAGGTTGATTCGAGCTTTTAAGCGAGCCAGTCTCAAGTAGCTCACGAGTGGCTCGTCTCGTTTACACCTCTAATTTCAGGGTTATATATGTAATTTAGCCCATGTTTGTGTCTTATTATTCAATTGCTTTTGGTCTTATATTTTGCAGCATTGATGATGCAAAGAGGATAATTGATCTTGTTAAGGGCATTCCTTGTAAAATCAACCTTTTGACGTTCAACCCGCATAGCGGTTCCAACTTTCAACCCTCGACAAACAAGAGAATGGTTGAGTTTAGAAACACATTGGCTGAAGGCGATTGTGTTGTGTTCATGAGATCGAGTAGAGGTGATGACCAAATGGCTGCGTGCGGTCAACTTGGTAACCCGGGTGATTTACAAGCACCTTTGCTTAAAGTCCCTCCAAAGTTTCAAACTTTGGTAGAGCCGTTTGTGTAACGGTATAAACTCGTGCATCGTGCTTTAACGGTATTTGGATAAATTTAAGTTGGATTATCGAGTGTCTTGTAATTTATACGGTCGCAAACTCGTAATAATTAGATTTGAATGATCAAATATGGGAGTCACATAGCTTATCACTATGAGCCTTTAAAGGCATTTATACAAATAATAAATTGATGAATGATCAAAGGAACAACTATCGATCACGCTTTTCTTAAATGACGGGTCTTTTGTAAATGATGTCAAATCGACAAATCCCTAACGTTGTCTAGTTAAAGTTTAGTACAATAAACCCATCATTGTCTTTAAAATATCGAGTCTTTAAAATATTTTACATGGATTTACAACTGCAAGTAGTCAAGTATCGAGTCTTTAAAATATTGAAGTGTTTTAACTCCAACTCAAAGGACCCTATCGTGCTTGTCATAAAAAATGTGAGATCTCACTACATATAATAACTATGAGATTTCATTTAATAAAAAAAGATAGAATTAAGGAGATTGTTTTTTATGCTGTATCAGATTTCAACGTTTGTTTTACCTACAAAAATTAAAATTGATCTAGTTTGCACTTTATCCAAATGTAACATGATTTCTTCTTTAAAAGAGTTTGATAACATTAAACACTTTACTAATTTCGTGAAACTGACATTTTTGACGTTATTTTATTAGTTTCGTGAAAATCACATTTAAAGTGATGAAAGGTTAAGTACGTATCATGTGGTGATGTTGATAGCCGAACGACAACGGTACATGCACCAATCGGTCGGTGACCCAATAGTTAAGTGCTATCTGTCGTATGCCCAAGCTTGATGTAAAACTATTATCGAAGTCCGGGATGTCACCGAAAGCAGTCTCTCTATTCATACGGGGTAGGGGTAAAGTTGTCTACATCTTACCCTACCATAACTTTAATATTGGCGGTATTTACTGAGTGTGGTGATTATGATATTTATCAAACACTTTCCATTTATAGGGTTGGGTTATAATAGGAGGTATAGTTTTTGTAGGAATGATAAGAAGTAATTTTGACCATTGATTTTGAACATAGAGGGTTGAGATTAGTTTAGGGGGAAATCAAGTGTGAACATAAGAGGAAGGGTATAAAAGGAATAACACATTTGTTGACTTTCTCTCTCCACATGCAAGACACATGCCAAATTCCCCCATCATTTTAAAACGTCTGTAACTTTTTTTTACGACGCTTTTATTGAAAAACAAATTCACCATAATAACGAGTGTCTTTTTATCTTTTATATGAGTACCATATTGTAATATAAAAATTAAAAAAAAATTAGTGGATTTTTTACAAATTATGTTTTACAAAATTGTGTTATACAATAGTATTTTTCATTGTGTTTTTTCCATTGTGTTATTTACATTGTGTCATACAATTGTGTTTTTTTTTCATAATGTATTTTTCCATTGTGTTTTTTCGGACTTTTCCGGCGAGGTGGTGGCGGTGGGTGACGGTTGTGGTGGCGGTGGGCGGTGGAGTAGTGGTGGTTGTAAGAGATGAGTGAAGATGTAATTGGGTTTTATGTAAATGGGTTTTTGAAATTAATTTAATTGGGTTTTGAGATTAAAGTAAGTGGGTTTTGATATTAAAGTATTAGACTAAAATACCCTCCTTCCTAGCCTTCTTAGGAAATCAAACTTTTTATTTGAACCTAACCGTACACTTATATGCATAATGCTATGATTATAATTCCTTTTATAACAAACACAAGAATTCTTATGTTAAAACTTAGAGCATGTTTGAGATTGAGTTTTAAAACAGCTTATTCGCTTTTTCAAAAGGCCAATAAAGCTAAAAGTGTTTGACAATCACAAAGATCATTTATATTTTAGCGTTTTAAAAGGACAAAAATCTGTTTTCAAAAAACCCAAAATCCTGACTTTTAAAAATGACTTTTTAAAAAAACAATAAGTCAATAGGTTATTTTCAAAGTCAATCTCAAACATACTCTTAACGCAACACACCACAATAACCCAACATGGTTATTTAATGTACTTGTTTCCATTAAACTCACTAAACAAACTTCTTTCATATACTCATCTCAAAACAAAATTAATCAATGGATGGGGACTAGTAGCTAATCAAGGATTAATCAACGTAAAGTCTGGATTCTTACAATAATGATATAGCCCTTAATTATTATTATTATTATTATTATTATTATTATAAAAAATAACTTTTATTATATTTATCAAACACTTTACATTTATTGTTTAACAATAATAGAGGCGCACAAACCAATTTAACATCAAAAAAGTGGTTTGAGTTGAAACATGTTTGGTCAACAAAAGTCAAAACCAGTTCATAATACGTTTTGGTTTGGGCTCAAACCGGTTCTTAACCATGTTACAATCAGTTTCGGTTTAGGTTATGACCGATTTCGGTTTGATTAACCGGTTTTGTTGAAAAAAACCACAAACCATTTCCGAACCTACGGTTTCAAACTAGTTTATACATAATTAATCTCAAACCAGTCCGATTTCAATTTGATTTTTGAATCGGTTCGGCTAACTAGTTCTTTTTCTCTGTAACAAACACACTTAAAACCCATATATTAAAGGTGTGTTTGGGATTCCTTATTTAAGGTAAAAAGGCCTTTTTATGATAAGTTAAAAAGGTCTTATGGCTTTCTAATAAGGAGTTTCCAAAAAAGTGTTTGGATTAACATAAGACAATAAGTTGTTTTTTTAGATGTAAAATGACCAAAAATGATATTTTTGTATAAGTGAATAAGTTGGGTGGAATGAAACTTGGAAGGGTGTAATGGGTATTCTAATCCTATAAGGAGACAAGTTAGCAAACTCCAACTTATTGAAAACCCTTATTTTGGCTTTGTTGATAAGGAGATTTGGAAAAGACCTTATGTGTTCACAAACACTTTTTTAACACAAAAAGGACTTATTCAACCATCATAAGTCATAAGGAGAGGAAAATAAGGAATCCCAAACACTCCCTGGCCTAGCTTTTATTTTTTGGCTTATGCTTACATTTTAAAGTAGCTTATAGCTTATTTTCTAATATTTGATAAGTTTTTTTAAGTGTTTGGATTAGCTTATATTCTACAAGTTGATAATAACTTAATAAGTTGTTAAATCCAATATTCTTTAGTTTGTTAGAGTCATAAGTTGCTTTAATAATTATTAATTAATCATCGTTTGAGGGCAAATTAGTAACATACACCCTTAAACAAATAAGCTTCTTCAAATTAGCTTATATAAACTTATAAACATAAGCTTAAAAGCCTAAACCAAACATCAAATTAAGTTTATTTTATAAAAAAACTATAAACTTGATTAAAAAGCTAGGCCAAACACCCCCTAAAACTTAAATCTCATAACCAACAAACACACCACAATAACCCAAAATAACATTGGTTATTATTAACTATTAACTTATTACTTAACATTACATATGTACTTGTTTCATTAATTATAAACTCCCCAAACTCCTTCATATTATTCATACACATTCATCCCAAATCAAATCAAATCAAATCAAATCAAATCAAAATTAGGGCTCATATCTTCTTCATACCTTCATCATCAAAACCCCAAATTCACCATAATAACCAACCAATCTTCAAACCTCTCATGGCGAATACATCAACCTCACCATCCACATCAATAACCCCAACATCCGACACTCCAATTCCGCCCAATTCAGATCCGCCACTAAACCCTAAACCTAACCCCAACAATAATTTGCCACAACCACCGCCGCAGACGCCGCAGGTTCAATCGTTTGCTCCGCCGTCGTTCCGGCCGACTACCCTGCCGGTTCCCGCCGCTCCGCAATACGGCTCGGTTGCGAACACTGGGTTTCAGGTGCAGCCGCCAGGTGGCATGGTGCAGCCAGGTCAGCAAATGATGCCGCCGCATTACGGGCAGCAGCCGATGAGGATGTATGCGCCCGGGCCTGTGCCCGTGCTGCCGAATGGTTATCAGATGAATAATCCAGGTGGGTCCTGTTATTTGGGCTTTGATGATTGTGTTGGTTTGAACTTTGGAATGTGTGGTTAATTAAATTGTTATGTGGAATTGAAGTGAGAATATGCTGGTTATTTGACGCGATTGTGTGTTGGTTTAGTTGATCGTTATAGGAACTAGTTGGCGGGAACTCGATTGTTATCGGGTTATGGTACCGTCATTTCTTATGGGAAACGATGTGTGTAACATGTCTAGTTTAGCATATTAAGAATATTATAACTAAAATTTTGCATGTTAAAAGTAGTTTAGTTAAATAATAATAAATTAACTAAATAAGTTCGGTTGTTGCTTCAGTGTTGTAGAACTCGCTAGGCGCTGGTGGGGGTGGGGACTAGCGATTAATCTGGAATCGGGATCAATCGGATTGGAATTTTTAATGTGATTTCAGTGATACACACACACACACATTTTTATGTGTAATTTACAAGTTTTACATACATATATACACAATTTTATATGTAATTTTCAGTTACACACACACACACAGAGTTTTTGTATGTAATTCAGTTTTATACACACACATACATTTTTAAAAATAATTTACAAAGGTTGGCCGGAATTTACAGAGTTTGGCTTGAAATTGTCCAGAAATTGGCCGGTGATTTGGTCCAACTAGCGATAATCGTCGACTAGTCCCAAATTTTTCAATACTGGTTTGCGCACTATGATCGTCGATGCGCGTAAAGAAACGAAAATGCTTCAAATAAAATTTATATTGAAACGTGGCTAGACATATCTTTGGAACGCCCTCTTTTATCGAAACTAATTATTACTATTAAATTTATCCAAAATTTTAAACCTGAGGTCATAATTCAAAGTGTTATAACTTAGGGAGACATAAGTTGCCAACTTAACAAACTTGAAAAAGGAATCCTTCTGCCTCTTACAGGTTTAGAACCTGGAATACCCAATTACTCAGCGAGAGCCTTAACTACCATACCAAGGCCTTTTATTGTTAATCCTTTAGCTGAATTTGTATATGTTTTAAAACAGTGTGTGAAACGAAGTGGGTACGAAATTCAAATCTGCAGTTTTAGTACATAGTATAACTTGTTTAGTCTATAACTTGTTCAGTCTATGTGTAGATTTAGCCATTAAAGAGTCTGTAGGTGTGTATAATAGTGAAAAATTTTTTGGTCATTAGCAATTGTGCGGAGTTAGAGCTGGTTTAGGGAGTAGTGATGACAAGATGTTTTCTGGTACAGTGTCCTATTGATCGATATCTTGGTGAAAAAGGTTTGAAGACTGATCATTACTTCCACAACGTTTTTGGTATGCAAACATTTTGCCTAGCTTTTTCATTATTTTTGAAGCTTAGAATAACCTTAAGGGGAAAAATCTACTTTCTGTGACCCAAAATGACCCTAAATTTAATTAATTCGACAACTTTTTTGGTATGCAAACATTGTGCCAATGTTCATGTTTAGTAAGGTTTATACTATAGTCTACTTTCCCTTTAATGGGTTCTCAAATCGTGATTTGTCGGCAGCAGAACATGCTTGCAACTGAGTGCTTTCTGCCCTTTACATGCCAAGGTATCACAATCTTTTCAGCTATACTATTTGGTTTCAATTTTTGCATCTGTTACTGTGTATGATGGTTCTATAATAGTTCAAAATTTTAAAACTGTGGAACACAAATTAGAATGTGAATGTCTTGTCATCAAGACCTTTTGGAAGTCTCTTTTTGACACAAGGCCACTATTTTTCAGCATGCATGAGGTAAGCTGCTTTGTATAATCATGATCTATGAGTTCCATATTCTTGTATATAACTTTTATTCAGGTTATCTATTCGGCTGGTGTGCCTATCCTTCAATCTCTAATTGCTTGTAGTATTTGGGTAAACATTGTTTATTATTTTGTGTTACTAAGTCTGATTTATAATATATTTTGTTGAGTGTGTTGAATGGAAGAATTTTATAGAAGTAATAATCTCTTTAACCTTATCTAACAAGTTTGCATAGTTTTGTTTGTCTTATTTATGCAGGAATGATCCGTTATGCACCTCCTCCATATCCTCAAATGCTTCGACCCGCGTATCCTCAAAGACCACCCGGAGCAGTAGGAGTCATTCCAACTTTACAGCGCCCTCCAGTTATGGTTATGCGAGGCCCGGTGGTCCCTACAATTGTGAGGCCACCTGTAAATTTAGCCATAGCTCAAACTGAGAAGCCAATGACCACGATTTATGTTGGCAAGATCGCATCAACAGTGGACAATGATTTCATGCTCTCCCTTTTGCAAGTAATTTTGTTGTTTCTCCTCTCTCTCTCTCTCTCTCTCCTTTTTTTTATTATTATTTTTTATTTATTTACATCAAACTGCTTTATTGGCTCTGCCAAATGATAAAATGTATTTGAAAAGTATGAAAAGACTAAAAATATTCTTGTATTGATGTAAACGACTTGATGTTAAAATACATGGTAGCTTTGTCATTTTACAATATATCTGCATGTTTAAGAAACAGAGCACTAAAGTCGTTTAAGAAACTTGGGTATCCTTTTTTGTATAAACGACTTTTGGTCAACGATTTGATGTAAGAGACTTTGGGTACCCTTCACATACATTTTCTCTTTTTTATAATCGGAAACAGATTTTAGTGTTCATGTGCTTACACATTTATGTATTTTGAAGCTTTGCGGACCTGTTAAAAGTTGGAAACGTGTTCCGGACCCCACTACTGGAGCTTTGAAGGGATTTGGTTTTTGTGAATTTGAATCTGTGGAAGGAGTTTTACGTGCTTTACGGCTACTTAGTAAATTAAGTATTGATGGCCAGGAGCTAATGGTACGATTAAATCTTTTTTCTAATTCCTCATGTCAAGTAATTATATTTCATGGATTATATAGATTTTTCAAGTTTTAGTTGATAACTACTTTACAAGTTACTTGGCTTCAACTTTGCAGTTAAATTTTGACAAAGCAACTAAAGAGTATCTCAAGCGTTTTGTTGAGAAGAAAAAAGAGGATTCAAAAAAATCAAAGGCAACAGATACTGAAGGTGCTGGTAAAGATGAAAAATCCACATCTCCAAAGCCTTCTGTGGATGAATCAAAGGAAGATGATAATAGTAACAATAACAATGAAGCAAACAAAGAAATTGATGATTATGCTTCATTTGGACTTGTGACGGATGAAGATAAAGAAGCTGATAAAGAAGCCGGTGAAAAGCTTTCAGGAATGATAGAAGAGAGGATAAAGAATAAGCCTCTCCCACCGCCACCACCGCCACCACAAATTGCCCCGGATGCTGGTGGAAATTCAACTTCTGATCACCCTGCAAAGTCTAAAGATGGTGATTCTGATGCTGATGCAGCGAGAAGTGGTAAGTCATACTTCCATACACACACACACAGTGGTGCATGTTTACTTAATAACGGGTCAAATTGGGTTGAGGTTTATTCTAAATCTGGTCAAATCAAGGTTTTAGCTCAAGAGGAATGTGCCAAGTCAGCCTGTCAGGTTGAAAGTTGTCCCAATTGAATTTTAATACGTAAAACCTCTTAATAATGTTTTGTTTTGATTCTACTCTTTTTGTAATGACTTCACATAGGAAATTTACAACCCATTTTTTTTAATAATAGACCAATTTGTTTGTGCTTTTTTTAATTGAAACAGTTAAACGTATAATTTAGATGTTGAATATTAAAATCTATTTTTAATGCATCCAACTTGCTAAATCTTCTTTTTAAAAATATAGGTTATTATTGTAGCTAACACATTTAAACTATGCTCCTTTAATCATTGTTAACGCACTCTTTATTTTAACTTCATATATCTGCTAGCAAATCTGTGGCAATTGGTTGTTTTCTTCATTTGATGTTGCTCTTTTCATATGCAGCAGAAGATAAAAAAGATGAAGAAAAACCAACAAATGAAAACGAGAAGCTTGAAACAAGCTCACCCGATCGAAACAGTAAAAAAGAGCGAGAACGGGCCCGTGAAAAAGAACGGGAATTGGAAAGATACGAAAGAGAGCGTGAGCAAGAACGGGCCAAACGAGAGCGGGAACGAGAATACAAAATCCGCGAAGAAGAACGTCGGTATCGGGCTCGTTTGAAAGAGTGGGAAATTAGAGAAAAAGAGAAAGAACGGGCTCGGAAACAGGAGAGAGAAAGGGAAAAAGATAGAGAACAAGATAGGAAGTATGAGATAATAGATCAAGAAAATGATGATACTTATAGTAGAAAAAGAAAATATAGAAATAGTGGTGAAGAAAGAGAGGAAAGAAAAAGGAGATTAAGGGAGAAAGAAGAAGATTATGAGGATAAAATCAAAGAAATGGAAGAAATTGCTGAGGCTAAAAGGAAAGAAGAAGAAGAACGAGAGAAACTGAAAGAACAACAAAAACATGCATTGGAGATTTTATCTGCTAATAATAATAACAATACCGCTAATGGAATTGAAAATGCTATGCTAGTTGATGGGAGCTTGTTGGAATCCAGAAGTAAGGCTGTTGATCACCAGTCAACAAATGTTGAGATGGAACATGGAAATGAGATTGGTAAGCATTGGTATTTTTAATTCTTTATAATTAGTAACAGATTGATTTCAGTTATATTTTGTCCCAAATGGTCAAATACCTCAAGTTTATGGGTAAAACGGGTTAAAAGTTGCCAAAGTGTTAATATTAGATATTAACCTTCAAAATTTTAATCAAACACTGTATTATTTTTTTAATAGTATTTGCAATTTAATAATTATTTAAAAGAAAATTGTAAATGGACAAATTTGTTGGCATGCCAGCGGTTAACCTTACCAATTACCCATTTTCAGTTTTTTAACTTTTAAATTCAGTTTATTTGAATAGTTAAGTACCTTTTTTTAGTAGGATAGAATGATAGATTAATAATTTAATAGAAAATAGTAAAATGGATAACATTTTGGCAGATCAACCTTATACCCGTGTTGAGGTTTATAAGTTTTGTACTTTATTTTATTGTATTTTATAATATTATTTATGTATGTACTGTTCACATAACAGGTAACAAGATTACCCAAAATGGGACCAGTGACGATTCCGAAACAAAACAAAGCAACACACTCGGGCCCAAAAAGTTAGGGTTTGGTCTCGTGGGGTCTGGTAAAAGAACAACGGTACCATCACTTTTCCATGAAGAAGATGAAGATGCACAAAAGAACAAAAAAATGCGGCCTTTGGTTCCAATAGATTATTCAACAGAAGAATTGCAAGCTGTTAGAGAAACTACACCGGTCCCACCTTCTAATTTGGCTGCAGCTGCTGAATTTGCAAAACGAGTTGGAGAAAAGCCCGATTCAGATAGGGACCGAAGTAGACGGGCCCATGATCGTGATCGATCTGCGCATCGTGACCGGGACCACGACACTAATCGGGCCCGAGATGAGAAAGAAAAAGTGAAGACACCAGATAATAAGAAGCTTCTGGATGCAAAACAGTTAATTGACACCATTCCAAAAACTAAAGATGAGCTGTTCTCATATCCGATAAATTGGGAGGTTTATGTTAAGGTTAGTATATTTACTTCACTCTTGCTTTTTTATCTAGTTTAAAAGGGTTGTTGGCTGACCCGACCCGCTTGTTAAATGGGCCGAGGGTTGTAAACGAGACGTGACGAGCCGAGCTGAGCCTGAGCTCGACTAGGCTCGAGCTCAGCTCATTTTGATTTACAGGAGCTCGAGCTTGAGCTCAGCTCGTTTCGAGTTCTTTTTCTAGAGCTCGGCTTGTTTATATATATTATATTAATTAATTCTAATACATTTTTAATATTTTTATATGTTGAGGAAAACATTAAATAAACCTAAGTTCAGCTCGAGCTCGTGTGCAGTAACTTAAACGAGTCAGAGCTGGTTCGAGCTTGGCTGTGCAGTGAATTAATACACAGAGAAGTCTAAAAAAGTTAAAAACTTAAAAATATATGAGGCTTGTTAAGGCCCAACGAGCTTGAATGATCTCACACAAGGCTCGATAACTAAACGGGCTTTATATGAGGCTCTGGCTCGATAAGGCTCGGCTCGTTTCAATCTTCTTATCAATCTGACTCGAGTATCTCACAAGCTTTTTATGAGCCGAACGTTGTATTTGTGTCATTTTACATGATAGTTGTTTGACGATATTATACAGAACGGATTACATGAAAGAATGAGACCATGGATCTCCAAGAAGATAACCGAGTTTTTAGGTGAAGAAGAAACGTCACTTGTTGACTACATAGTTTCAAGCACTCAAGAACATGTGACAGCAGACGAAATGCTTGACCGACTACAATCTATTTTGGATGAAGAAGCTGAAATGTTTGTGCTTAAAATGTGGAGAATGCTTATTTTCGAAGTCAAGAAAGTGGAAACCGGTCTTGCTGGTAGACCGAAAGCGTAATCAATGAACCACCTTGTTGTCATTCTGGTATTGCTGAAAAACTTGAATCTTTGTTATTAGCACATTTCTTTTAATAACCAAATTTTATGTCAACTTTGGTCAATTAATTAATCAATCAGCCTTTAGAACATTTAAATTTTCATTTTTAATCAGTGTAGGGGTAAAGTTGTTTGTGATCTTGTTTTTTTCATTTGGCAGTTAGAAATGTTATATATTTTTCTTATGAACGCGTTTGAAACGACTAAGGTTTTGACCAATTTGGACCGGTTTGGACCCTTAAACTGATTTGTGCATCTCTATTAAACACGCCATGGTTTTGAAAATTGTGTCTAGGCGACGAATAATCGTTGTATAGTTAATTCGTCAAAATTGAAAATCTTATATATATATATATATATATATATATATATATATATATATTTGCAAAATTATATATAAAATCCAATCCAATTAGTTTACTGTCAATCCTGCTTAATTGCCGGTGCATGCTATGTCGTTCAATTAGCGTCTTGTAGTTCTAAAACATTGTGCATACCCCTACCATAATTTAAAGCAAAAGATTTTCTTGAAATAATTGTATGGGTTGGGTTCAAGTACATAGTCTTCTAAAAATAAGAAGTCGTAGACAAGGTATCAAATGGACTCTGATTGAACTTAAACTAGCAGCATCGGAACCGTCTCGTCGAACTCAACGGTATTAGGTTTTCGCTTTTCGATTTCTAGCTTGTAGATTTTTAGAATTCTTGTTTATATCATCGTGTCTTATTTATTATCGCGCTTTTTGTTATTTTTGTCATTATGTTTTTTTTCCTGCGACATTGTGGTGTATTACTTAGCATTGTATTATATTTTGCTTGGCATTATGTTGTGTGTTTCATGTATAATAAGCTAGTTTTTATTTTCAAGTTTTAAAAATTCGTATATATCCTATTGGAATTTCAACATCTATCCTTTTCTAGTACATATGTATTCACACCGTTAGCTTAAACGACCATCAATTTAGCTAAAAAAGGGTAAAAAAACATCATGTCACATCACTGCCGCACAGGCATGTAGTCCATCACTAACTTTACCAGTTTTCCATAAGAAATGTGTTCTGGTTTAACTAACCACACAATCATTTATGTTAATCTTTATGTTATATAAAAATAAGAGTTGTTGAACTTGATTGGTTATATTTGTAGTTAACCCTACACCCTTTAGCCCCTAGCCCGTTAATGTAGTAGTGCCAAAATGAGCCACTCATTAAGGCCGAAGTATCGTAATGGTTAACTTTAAAAGTGCGGGTGAGGTGGTAGGGGAGCCACCACACAACAGGATTCTTACAACTTCATTCTTCACCAGTATTGTGATTCTTGAAAGAGGTAGTTATTCTAATTGGTTTTGTTTCTTTCAGGTTAGTATGATTCAAGAGCGGATTGAATCATTAAATGATAAATATGTAGATCAAGAGCGGATTGGTTTCCCCTCATGTCTCCATACAATCGCCACATACGGTGCATCTGATACGGAAGCCGGCTCATCAGAACCTCTAGACCAAGTGGCGTAGACCCAAGAAGCGCAAACCAAAGTTCGAAGATCCAAACGTAGCATTCGTATACCAATTAAACTTCAACAATAAGTTAACCAAATCTCGAAGATTACAGGAGATCATGACAAATTAATATTTTCCTTATTATTGTTTTTTTTAATGTCGTTTTGTTTCGTTTTCGTTAAGTTTCTTTTCATTTAAATACTTTGTTTTTCATTGTCATAAAGATCATAATATTGTCCCACATTCTTGTTCTTTTACTCTATTATTTTTGGGAGATTGACTATCTCGACACGGTCTTATGAACATAGCTTATAAAAAAAGTTAATAGAGAGAAAATAGGTGGTTTTACATCACTCGGCTTTTATCAAGACCAATTCCAGTCATTCGGTCTTCGAGAAAAATTTATATGCAAAGCATACGGAAATCAGAATCAAGAGCTTTTGTGCTTTTACCCAAAATACAAAGACAATGGATTAATAAATAATATTAAGACTACCAAATAAATTATAATAATAATACCAAATAAATTAACAACATTTTTATTACATGTTTAACACAATTATAATACATTTTCCCCTACAACACCATGGTGCAATCAGTGAGCTTGAACCATAGCACTAATGGTTCATGGTTCACCTCAATTAATTACCTTCAAGTTTCATAATTATCATTTACAACACTAAAAAAAACAAGAAAAAAAAAATTAGTATTCAACTTATCTATACTATATTTTTGAAACTTTTAAGTTTCTTTTTTTTTGGGATTATCTTTAGCCTTTTCACGGGGTACGCCTTCTCATATTTACAACAAGGGCGTAGATTTGCAGAGGGAATGGACGATTGGGATTTTATTAACACTTGAAGGGGGGTGTCTAATACTCGACGCTCTTTTCTTTACTTCTTTCTCGTCTTCACTATCCATTAAACAAGTGAAAGTGGGGATTGTTGCATGAAAAAGCATGACATCTCCATGCGAAGGGGTTACATATTCAAAACAATGAATCATCGTGGCTCCATTGCATTTACCACCCGCAACTTCTTCTAGACAGGGGTGGGATTTTATTCAATAATTCCAATCCCATTCCCAATTCCAATCACCCTGTATAAGCATAAGAACTCGATTATTCCATCAAAAGAAAGAGGAAATTATTTAAAAACAATAAATGGGTAAGATTTTAAACATTTAATTTCTAAGGAAAGGAAAATAAAAATAAAAAGAAGCATGATTAATCAAAAAGATACATTTTTTTTGAATAATTAATTCAAAATTTAACACTTTTTTCAATCGTAACTCAAGAATAAACTCAATCAGATTTAGAGTTTTATAATGAAACGATAAAGAACGCTTAAGATCTTCAGGATTACAGCAAAGAGAGAGTCATGACTTACCATATACAAGTTTTAAACAGCTGAATCACGGTCGATGGATCTAGTAATTCAAATATAAAAGATCATGTAATGGTTTGGATTGATAACCAATGAGAGCAATAGAACGTTTATGAGGCCTGAGAGAAATGGGTGTCGGGTTTTGAAGCATTTGAAACAATAACGATAAGTTTCAAGTTTAGATGCCATACAAAAAAAAAAGAAAGATATTCGGCTGAAAAGGGATGAAAAATATGAAGCCAAAACAAATGTATTTATAACGGACAATGAGATGGCTTGCGTTGGGAATTGTATGATATTACAGCAGAAGATGAGATGGCTTGCATCGGGAATTGTAAGATATTACAGCAGAAGATGAGCTGGCTTGTATCGGAATTTGCGTAATATTATAGCAAAATGAGCTGGCTTGTATCGGGAATTGTATAATTATATATATATATATATATATATGTATATATTAAATCTTTAAGTTGTTTGGTTAACGAATCAAATATTAACGTGCTATACATCTTATTTCCAAAAATATGTATTTCGTAATTACTTGTTTGCTGTTGTTATAATAAATTTGAGTATGGCTTTTGTACAAAATGATGCTAACATAAAAAACGAATGAACCAAAATGGACACATGTATGCGAGAGGGTTTTATGGGCAAGCGTGTGTGCATCCAGTTACGAACCCAGCTTTCTTGCGCCAGTGACAACAAAACACGATAACATATTATGACGGTATAACATTGGCTTGATAACCATACTTACAAAATTATTCAACAAAAATTATTTGATAAAAAAACTTTACTAAACTGATAATTCTATTAAAGTTTGAGGGTAGAAACGCAAATTGTTAAGAAAAAAATTATTCAAGTTCAAGGGCTGTATGATTACTCTGTTAAAGTTTGGGGGTTGAAATGTAAATTGATTAAATAGGAAAGCCAAAATGTAAATCTTAAAGAAAAAGAATTATTAAAATTCAAGAGTATTATAACTATATGTTAATTGTTAAAAACATATATCTAAAAAAGTTGGCCCAATAACACTTTGCCGGCATTTGCCTAATGAAGAATTAGTAATGTTCACCTCAATTGCTTTTGTTATTTATATAATAGAATAAAATATAATTCTTTATTGCCTTTTTAAAATTTGCTAACAAATGAACACTTCAAATAACAATAACAAAATAATATAACTTTATAATATGATATATTGATATGATACAATAACATACGATAAGATTTGATTTGATATGATATGAATATGATAGATACAATACGATATGATAAGATACAATATTATAATATGAGATGATATATATACTGTAATTTGATATTATATAATATAATATGATATAATATGATATAATAGAATTCATTTATTTATTTTTTATTTCACTTTAATCATAACATACCACATATTTTTATTTTATTTCTTTTGATGTTGTATAATCATGATGATTCCAAAAAATATAAGTATATCATATTAAAGAGTATACATACAAGTTTGATATTTATACTAAAAAAATATTGTTTAATTTTTGTGTCATAACAATAAATAATGTAACATTATAATATGATGTGATATGACAGATACAATATCACACCCTGACTCAGGGCCTGGGTGCGACACCCGTTAGTTGGTATCTGGTTTTGAAAATATATCAGAGTTGATGATTATTAGCGGAAGTCTTTAAAAATATAATATTTATTTATAAAATGTCGGGCCAGAATACCCGTTTGATATTTCAATTAACTGTCTTTTGAAATTATAATTTATTAATAATATTCTAAATAAAATATCTGAGCCATCAGATCACCTTTAATGACTATGTCTCCAATCTTCTATCAGTCTTGTCTGTCAGTTTTATTTTGTACAGTTTCCCTGAAATGTGGGGGAAAAATACGTCAGCACACAGCCGGTGAATGACGCTGACTCAATAATACCATTGCATAAACAATAATAATACCTTTGTGACAATACTCATTAGGCACCCAACTCAATTGGGTTACAATTACCCTAAGTACATGTACAATTAATCATATACACAATATCATTTCTCTTATCAGTCCCGTAGACTACCAGAGGCGTGTTTGATGATATGCATGGCCTCGGGGAAATCCGAGTCACCATGTATGTATGGATCCAAACACATGCATACTCTTAATTTGAGTATGCCCGTTTCTCATTATTGTAACACAAGGTTTTAAGGATTCGTAAATCCCATACAAACAGTTCAGACTCTAAAAGAGTTGTAAAAGATTGGGGCGTATTCACCTTTTTATGATTGTAAATCAGTTTCTGACACTGATTCCTGTATATTTGATCAGTTTCGATTACTGACCCTTGTCTGTAAATCAGTTTCTGTTACTGATTCCTGTTTCTGTTTTCAGCTTCCAGATTGATTGATTGGCTGTTACCTCGGACCTATAGTACGAGTATAACATTTGTATAAACATCTAGATCAACGATCTAGCTACAGATCCCGTCTGTTTTGTATTGCTGTAACCTTGATAATTTATTTGTTTGTATAAAACATGTGGACCTTTAGTCCCTTTGTTTATTTATTAATTATATATCAGGTTTCTTTTTCAGGAAGAAACATTTATACCAGGTTTCTTTTTTAAGAAGAAACATTACTTTAACTATAACTTGTGTGAATGAATAGTATCTTTCTTAATTATTAAGAAATACTGTTTAACTATAACCTTTGCATTAAAAGTTATATTATGCTTATCAGTAATCAAGGTTCGGGCTATACCCCCGACTATGGTCCAAGCTATTATAATAATATAATAATATTTAAACAGAACCCCTACTTCACACGGGTATTTGGAGTTATATGCCTATGATAGATCGAGTGACATTTCTACTCTATATCGCGTTCTACAGCTGAACCCTTCAAAGCTTCGGCGTTTGGCACGTTCCACAAGGTCGGTATGTAAACCAAGGCTAATTATGTGTGTGAAAGTGTGTTTATGTGATTTTGGTGTGAGATAGGAAAGTGCCGTACCCCTCCCTTTTATAGCTGAAATTGGGATACATCGCGTAGCGCGATGGTCCCATCCCTTAAGCCATCGCGTAGCGCGATGTCAAGAAATGACGCGTGGCATGCTAACTCAGCCCTAGCGTCTGCCACGTGTCCCCTGGTTGCGACACGTGTTGCTGCGTCATCATAGGCCATCGCGTAGCGCGATGGTCCTGTGCTTGGGCTCATCGCGTAGCGCAATGGGTTCCAGAATTCAAATTTTTATTTTTAGTCCCTCGTCTTTGATAACTTGTCACTTCTTAATCATACTTCCATTTTCCAAAATACTAAAGCGGCCCTTATGCGGCTCGCGGCGATGCGAGCGTGCGAAGTGCAAAGTGTGCCATCAAAACGCCACATTACGCCCATCGCCCGAGTCCGAGTCCGTGCGCGTCGGGTGCTTCGCACCCTCCGCTAGGACTATGGAGAGTGGTTAGTTACATTAAAACATTTCTATGGAAAGTTGCTTCCTTATAAAGAGCTTCCATTTCTTTGTTTGTTTCCATATGAGATGAAAATTCCATTCCATATTTATACCTATGGGGAATGCTTCCCTTTTCTTCCATCTTTCCATGTGGGATGGATTTTCCTACTTCCTTAAACATAAGATGCTTAACGTTTCTCATTTCATTTTTCCATGACTTATCTTGAGGATATTTTTAATCCCTCAACTTTCAAAGTTGACAACGTTAACCCAAAATAAATATGGGTTTTTCCTAGATGTTACATGCAATAAAATATGATATGATATGATGCGATACGATACGATATGATGTGTTACAATATTATGATATGATATGATATAATATAATATAATAAAATAAAATAGAATTCATTTATTTTTTATTTCACTTGAATCATAGCATACAATATATTCTTTTATATTTTTTCTTTTGATGTAGTTTAATCATGAAGATTCCATAAAATATAAGTATATTATATTTAAAGAGTATACATACAACTTGATATTTATACTACGAAATTATTGTTCAATTTTCTTGAAATAATTGTATGGGTTGGGTTCAAGTACATAGACTTCAAAAACAGGAAGTCGTAGAAAGGGTATCAAATGGATTCTGATTGAACTCAAACTAGCGACATTAGAACCGTCTCGTCGAACTTAACGGTATTATATTCTAGGTCTTCGCTTTTTTGATTTCTAGCTTGTAGATTTTTAGAATTTTTGTTTATATAATCATGTCTTACTTATTATCGTGTTTTTTTTGTTTATTTTTGTCATTGTGTTTTTTTCCTCGACGTTATGCTATATTTTTAGCATTGTGTTATATAATGTTTGGTATTATGTTGTGCGTTTCATGTATAATAAGCTAGTTTTTGTTTTCAAGTTTTGAAAATTCGTATACATCCTATTGGAATTCTAACAATTTATCATATTCTAGTACATGTATTAACGTCGTTAACTTAAACGACTATCGATCTAGCTAAAAAAAGATAAAAAGCGTCATGTCATGTCACTATCACGTAGGCATGTAATCTATCACTGACTTTACCAGTTTTCCATAAGAAATACGTTATGTTTAATTAACAACATAATCATATTTACTCTCTTATGTTATATAAAAATAAGAGTGGTAGAACTTGATTGGTTTGATTTGTAGCTGGCCCCACACCCTTGAGCCCCTAGCCCGCTAATGCAGTAGTGCCCAAAAGAGCCACTTCTTAAGGTCGAAGTATTGTAATGGTTAAATTTAAAAGTGTGGGTGAGGTGGCAGGGGAGTCAACTAGAGGTGCACAAACTTGGTATTTTCAGGAACCGGAACTGGTTATGGGCATGAAAACAAAAGTCAAAACCAGGTCGGGTAGGAATTTGTTTTGGGTATAATCGGGTATTTGACTGAGTTTTCCGGGTTTTTTTTTCGGTTTTGGGCAGGGTTGGGTTGGGTTGGGTTTTGACCGGGTATTGGTGGAACCAGTTTCAGCGGGTCCGGGTCGGTTCCGGTTCCAAGGAGAACCCCAAAGCCCGGTTCGTACCCACGGGTAGGGTAGGGTCGGGTCCGGTTACAGGTAGGAACCGCCAGGTTGGCTCCAGAATCGGTTTTTTTGTGCACCTCTAGAGCCACCACACAAAGCCGTCTAAACGAGGATTCTTAAAACTTTATTCTTCATCAGGATCGTGATTCTTGAAAGAGGTAGTTATTCCGATTGGTTTTGTTTCTTTCAGGTTAGTCCGATTCAAGAGCGATATACAAACATCACATATAATGCGTCTAATATGGAAGCCCAAGTTCGTAGATCCAAATGTAGCATTCATATATAGAGATGTACAAAAAAGCGTTTTGGGATCGGTTCACTACAAACCGACCCGAAGTTTCAACTAAATCGGGTCTCAAACCGACCTATCCTGCCGGTTTTGGGACCAGTTTGAGGAAAAACCGGTTTGAACCGGTTCTACACTGAACTGGATTGAGTTGGACCAGTTCGACCTTTCTTGCTCCTAAATCGGTTTCTAAACCAAATTGGTTTAAGTCAAACCAGTTTGGATCATGGTTTGACCAAACCGGTTTTGTACACCTCTATTCATATACCAATTAAACTTCAACAATAAGTAAACCAAATCTCGAAGATTGCATGAGATCATGACCAATTAATATTTTCCTTATTATTGCCTTTTGAATTTCGTATGTTAAAATATATGTTTCTTGTTCGTTAAGTTTCTTTTCATTTAAATGCTTTGTTTCTCATTGTCATAAAGATCATAAAATTGTCCCCGATTCTTGTTCTTTTTCTCTATTGTTCTTGAGAGATTGAGCATCTCGAACACGGTCTTATCAACATAGCTGAGAGAAAATAAATAAACCGTCAACCAGCCTGGCTGTACATCACTTGGTTTTTATCAAGACTGATTCAAATCAATCGGTCTTTGAGAAAAATTTATATAATCAAGAGTTTTTGTGCTTTTATCCAAAATACAAAGACAATGGATTAATAAATAATATTAAGAGACTACCAACGGAATTAACAACAGTTAACACAATTATAATACATGTTTCTCCTACAACACCATAGCACCGATGGTTCATGGTTCATGGTTCACGGTTCATCTATCATTTATACAACACTAAAGAGAAAAAAAAAAAACATAAGTATTCAACTTATTTATACTATATATTTGAAACTTTTTATTTTTCTTTGAATTATCTTTAGCCTTTTTACGGGGTGTGCCATCTCATATAAGACGCGACATCAAGGGCGTAGATTTACAGGGCAAGAGAATGAACTGTTGAGATTTTAATAACACTTTGAAGGGGGTGTCGAATACTTGACGCACTTTGACTCGTCTCCTTGCTCGTCTTCACTATCCATTAAACAAGTGAAAGTGAAGAATGTTCACTAAAAAAGCATGACATCTCCGTCGTAGCTCCATTGCCATTACCACTCGCAACTTCTTCTAGACGGGGTTGGGATTTTATTCAAGTCGAATTCCAATCCCATATCTAGTCACCCTGTAAAGGCATAAAAACTTACCTCTAAATAGACCTCCCTGTGGATTCAATTTCACCGCTTTCACGGCGGGTGAGAGTCCAAAGTTAATGTAACCATGTTCTAGTAAAAACGAGTACGCCGAGTCAACCAGGTGAGTGTGCTCAGCTCGGATCGAGTCAAGCGCATGTTCTCTGGGCAGCCAAACATCAACATTTGACCGCCACAACGCGACGATTTTAAAGAAAAAGTAAACTGTGTAAAAACAATAATGAGTGAGATTTTAAACATTTAATTTATAAGAAAAGGAAAGAAAAATAAAAAGAAACATCATTAACCAAAAAGGTACATTTTTTTAAACAGTTAATTCAAAATTTAACATTTTTTTTATCGTTGGTGAATAAACTCTATCGGATTTAGAGTTTTATAATGAAACGATAAAGAACGATTTAGATCTTTAGGAATACAACAAAGAGAGAGTGAATTTTCATGGCTTACCAAATACTAGTTTTAAACAGCTGAATCACGGTCGATGAATCTAGTAATTCAAATATAAAAGATCATGTAATGCTTTGGATTGATAACCACTGGGAGAAATAGAACGTTTATGAGGCTTGAGAGAAATGGGTGTCGGTTTTTGAAGCATTTGAAACAATAACGATAAGTTTCAAGTTTAGATGCCATACAAAAAGAAAAAGAAAGATAATTCGGCTGAAAAGGGATGAAAAATATGAAGCCAAGACAAACTTATTTATAGTAGAAGATGAGATGGCTTGCATCGGGAATTGTAAGATATTACAGCAGAAGATGAGCTGGCTTGTATCGGGATTTGTGTAATATTATAGCAAAATGAGCTGGCTTGTATCGGGAATTTTGTGTGTGTGTGTGTGTGTATATATATAATTATTAAATTAATGTTTAAATTGTTGCTTGGTTAACGAATCAAATATTAACGTGTTATACATCTTATTTCCAAAAAATATGTATTTCGTAATTACTTGTTTGCTATTGATATAATAAATTTGAGCATGGCTCTTAAACAAAATGATGTTAACATAAAAAAACGCATGAAGCAATAAAAATGCGACAAGTGTATGCGAGAGGGTTTTATGGGCAAGCGCGTGTGCATCCATTTACGAACCCAACTTTCTTATGCCAATAACAACAAAACACGATAACATATTATGACGGTTTGAATCATACTTACAAAATTATTCAACAAAAATTATTTGATAAAAAAACTTTACTAAACTAATAGTTCTATTAAAGTTTGAGGGTAGAAACGTATTTTGTTAAGAAAAAAATTATCAAGTTTAAGGGCCGTATGATTACTCTTTTAAAGTTTAAGGGGGTTAAAATGTAAATTGATTAAATACAAAAGAAGGCCAATATGTAAATCTTTCAAAGAAAATGAATTATTAAAACTCAAGGGTCGTATTATAACTATATTAAAGGTTATTGTTAAAAACATACATCTAAAAATGTTGGCCCAATAACAAATCGCCCGTACTTGCCTAATGAGGAATTAGTAATGTTCACCTCAATTGCTTTTGCTATTTATATAATTTAACTAGCTTTTATCTCTCGTATTACGAAGGTTGTTTTACATTGCGTTTCTAATATTTATTATATTTTGGGTTTAAATTTTATTTATTGTATGGAAGTTAATAATATACTTAAGGTTTGATGGTGAAAGAATTTCACAAATAAATGAGATGTTATAACACAGTTTAAAAACTATCTAGGTTTGGTGAGACCCATGACTCGTTTATTTTTTTTACTATAAAGTTGTTTGTTAATTATTAATAATATATTTTTTTAAAATCGAGTATTAATTTTTAGTATAACCTTTTTATAGGATTTTCATATAAAATATTGGTAAAATTAATTTTTAATTTAATGAAATGTTATAACCCGTTTAAGGGTTATCTGTGTTTGGTAAGACCCGTACCCGTGAATTCTGAACAAATGTATGAGAAACCTCAGTTTACAAATAAAACAATCTGATGGCTTGAGAGGAGATGGAGAGCAACTAGAGAGCTTTTAAAGGTTTTGTTTATATATATTTAAGATAGAATATAATTCCTTATTGGCTTTTTAAAATGTGCCAACAAATGAAAGCTTCAAATAACATTAAAAAATCATATAACTTTATAATATTATGTGATATGATATAATAAGATATGATAAAATATAATATGATTTAATATGATATATAATATAATATAATATAATATGATGTAATAGAATTCATTTACTTTACTTGAATTATATTTTTTATTTTTCCTCTTTTGATATAGTATAATCATGATAATTCAAGAAAATTTAAGTATATTATATTAAAAGAGAATACATACAAGTTTGATATTTATATTAAAAAATTATTGTTCAATTTTTGTGTAATAATAATAAATAATATAATTTTATAAAATGACGTGACATGATACAATAAAATACGATAAGATTTAATATGATAGATATAATATAATATAATATAATATAATATAATATAATATAATTCATTTATTTTTTATTTTACTTGAATCATAACATACAACATACTTTTATTTTTTTTTGCTTTTGATATAGTATAATCATGATGATTCCTGAAAGTTTAAGTATATTATATTAGAGAGTATGCATACAAGTTTGATATTTAAACTAAGAAGTTATTATTCAATTTTTATGTAATATAAATAAAAATATGATATGATACAATAGGATACGATAAAATATGATATGATATAAAATTATATATATAATTTTATTTAATATGATATAATACAATATGATGCTATAAAATTCATTTATTTTTTTATTTCACTTGAATCATAACATACAACATATTTTTATTTTTTCTCTTTTGATATAGTATAATCATGATGATTCCAGAAAATTTAAGTATATTATATTAAAGAGTATACATACAAGTTTGATATTTATCTAAGAAATTATTGTTCAATTTTTGTGTAATAACAATAAATAATATAATTTTTTAATATGATGTGATCTGATACAATAAGATACGATATGATATGATACGATACGATATGATATGATATGATATAATAAAGAGTGATGTAATAGAATTAGTTTATTTTTTATTTCACCTAAATCATAACATACAACATATTTTTATTTTTACTTTTGATGCAGAAATTCCAGAAAATATAAGTATATTATATGGAAGTATACATAAAAGTTTGAGATTTATACTAAGACATTATTGTTCATTTTTTTTTGTACTTTAACACCCATGTAAAATGCGTAAGTTACACGTATTGTTTGCCATCTTCAAGATTTCGGACGCCCCAGATTTAAGTACTAAAAATGGCTCTTATATATGAAGTTTTTTTATAAAGATCGAAGATAGTCCATGGCTTTGTAGCCTAGTGGCATCTTGGTGGTGGGATAAGGCTTAGGGACCATAAGGTCCTGGGTTCGAATCCCATAAAAGGGGGTTTTCCCAACTTTTGTTGGCTTTCCTCCTGAATTGGTGGTTAGGCATTATTGCCTAGTGGAGATGGATATGATCGCGTGGTTCTGCTGGTACTATACTCCAGTGGTCCGTGAGTGATCCTAAATTTGCCGTTCAAAAAAAAAAAAAACAATATGTTTAATCAGGCCTAATTACTTCTTCTAGTCAGACCTATTGTCTTAAAAATTACATATTAAAGGGTTGAATTGCCGATCTATTAATGTGGGCTTAAGTGCTTAAAAATGCAATATGTTACAATACATTAAAGAAATGGATCAAGTTAAAACATGGATATGTTGCTAATAAAAAAATGTTAAATAATAACATTACAAATAAAAGGTAAATGATATTTTATAACTCAAATTTAAATCGTATAAAATCACTAAATCAATCGGGTGCAAGATGAGAAAGCAAAAGTGAAGATGTCGGATTATAAAAAGCTTCTGTATGCAAAACATGTAATTGACAATATTCAATAAACTAAGATTAGTTGTTCTCGTATATGATATATTGGGTGGTTTATGATAAGGTTACTATATGTACCTTACTTTGCTTGTTTACTTGCTGACCTGACCGGTTTCTAAACATGACACACTCATTGTATTTGTGTCATATTACATAATAGATTGTTTGATGATATTATAAATAATGGATTACATGAAAGAATAAGACCAAGGATCTCCAAGAATATATTCGAGTTTTCTGGTTGAAGAAGCAAACACTTGGTGACTACATAGCTTAGAAAATATATTAAAATAAAAATTAAAAAAATAAATCCTTCATATACCATGCATGCCAATTAAATTTCACTGTTTGTTGTAACCCTACTTAACTAATAAACAGGTTTCGTGGGTTCTTACGACTTTATTCTTCAATGAGATTTATAATTTTAGAGAGAAAACATAGATCGCAAATCACTGGCCGGTTGTAAAACACTTGGTTATTATTTTGGTGATCGCTATCGATCGGTCTTCGAGTAAAAGTGATATGGAAATCAAACGAAAACAAAACAATCAAGAGCTTTTGTGCTTCTATCCAAAATTCTAAGACAAGGGGAAAATAAATAATATAAAAAGGTTAAAAACTACCAAAGTGATGAATAGCATTTGTGCAACATGTTAACATAGTCATATTTATTTTTATCCTACAACACCATGGTGTAGTAATGAGGTGGAATCATAACATTAATAATTACACTTTACAACCCTTGGGAAAACAACAAACATAACCATTACAATTTCTTTCTTTTTTGGGTGGCGTGGACTTCTTTTTCTTTTTCTACTTTTTTTTTTTAGGAAAGGGGGGGGGGGGGGGGTGGTTTGGACTTTTTATATAAGATGTGGGATTAAGGGTGTCGTTTTCTAGGCCAAGAGATTGGAAGGTTGAGATTTTAATAACAATTGAAGATGATATCAAAGACTGAACGCGCTTCTACTCACTTTCTTATTCATCTTCTTCTTCGGTTTCTTTTAAACAGTAGCTCATCATTTTCCCCTTACGCCTAAAGACACAAAGCCGATGATCCGTCTGAGCTCCATTGCCATTGCCATGACATGCTCTTGGAGGTTTCGGTTCTCCATCGCTTCAACCCCATAGTATGGACAAAAGAAATTATTCCATCTGAAAAAAAGGAAATTATTTAAAAACATTAATTGGGTAAGATTTTAAATATTTAATTTTTAAGAAAAAGAAAGGAAAAAACACAGAAACATCATTAATTAAAATAAAATACAACTTTTTACCGTAATAGAAAAAATAAACTCAATTGGTTTTAGAACTTTATAATGAAACGTAAAAGAACGCTTAGATCTTCAAGAAAACAGCAAAAAGAGAACGGGTTTCGTGAATTACCATGTACAAATTCTAAACAGTTCAATCACGGTCGAAGAATCTTGCAATTCAAATGTGCATAATTATGAAATGTTTTGGATCGACAGCCGACGAGAGAAGTAGAAAGTGTTTGAGGTGTAGGAGAAATGGGTGTCGGGTTTTGAAGCATTTGAAACAATATCGATAAGTTTCAAGTTTAGATGCCATACAGAAAAGAAAAAGATAATTTGGCTGAGAAGAGATGAAAAATATGAAGACATAAGAAACGTATTTATAGCCGAAGATGAGCTGGCTTGTATCGGTAATTGTGTAGTATTATTTATATATTAAATTACTAAATGTTTAAATTGTTGTTGGCTAATTAAATATACATTGGCGTGTCATACATCTTAATCCCAAAATACATGTGTGCCGTGATTACTCGTTTGTTGTTGATATGATAAATTCGAGCATGGTTCTTATACAAAATGATGTTACCCTAAAAACGTATGAACCAATGAAATTGCGACGCATGCCTGCGTGAGGGGCTTATGGGTAAGGGCATGTGTGTCCATTTACGAATAAACTTTTTGACGCCCATTATAGCACGTGCAATATACAACACCCTATTTTTCGTAATCAAAACATATTCCAGTCCTGATAGATACTACACCATGTAAATGTCATAGCACCACCCAATTTTCCGTAATAGAAATAATTCCAGACCTAGATAGCACATAAAAATAATGTATAAAATGGTATAATAACACACTATTTTTCGTGATAAAAAAAACAACAATGCATAAAATAGCATAGCAATTTTTATTTAGAGTTTTAGACAATGCGGTACACTTTAGTAACGAGTTATTAAAATATTTAATTGCGCAAAATGGCCCCATAACCAGTTTTAAAAATAAAATTGTTTTAGTTTAACAAAACAAAAACTAAAAACTATAAAAATAATATGATATGATATGATATGAGACGATGCGATACAATACAAATAATATATGTTATACCGTAACATGATACAATATGATATGACATGACATGACATAATATGATATGATATGATACCATACAAAATGTTATGACATAATATGATACAATATAATACAATAGGACACGATTAGATATGCTAGAAAAGCTAATGAAGCCTTTTAAGTTCATTAATCAACACGATCATGGAAAACACCACATAAGTAGCCTAGCTTAAAACATGTGTAACAACAATGTTACCAAACTCCAAAGTTGTTAGTCCCTCTCTTTGTTTGTCTCACTCCAAAGTCATGAGAAATGCATTATGATTACAAATATGTTAAACACGTTTTCTATGTTTTTGTTGGGGATAAGAAAAGAATTCTGCAATTAAGTATATGTCCTTATATGGGGTGGTATTAGGATGGGTGATCTCGTGCAAGATCTCCAACCTGGTAAGGAGAAACAAAGTCGTCCCAACATGTATTCTATTCGACATTCCAAAAGCATTAGGTTAACACATTACTATATGTCCACACATATGTTACTAGATTGTGTGTTGTGGAGGGGTTTCACCGGCCTTTACGTCATCATTACATAGGAAACAGGACTTCGAAGCCCCTATCCATAACGCCCCGTTGTGGTTTAAAGCCCCCGTTGTTATATATATATATATATATAGGATATGGTTCATTTCAGAAGTGATTCTTATAGCGAGAAGTGCAAGAAGTGATCTCAACTATTAGATACTTCGAAGCCTCTATCCATAACGCTCCGTTGTGGTTTAAAGCCCCCTTTGTTATATATATATAGGGTTAGTTTCATTTGAGAACTCAAAAAAAGTTAAGAACTTTTAGGAACTCTTAAAAACCAAATATTTTTTGTACTTTTTTTATATTTTAACATTATTTGAGACTTGTTTTATCATATTTATAAAAAAAAATTTGATTTCATATATAAATCACAAGTTACACATGTGTAAAATTTATATGATAAAAATTTACATATGTGTAAAAAAAACATAGATATGCATAAAAAAATTAATTTTCGTAATTGTAATCGTAAATATAAATGTCAAAAGTGATAAAACTACACTTAATTAACATTAATATACAAATTTTTTTTATAAAAAACGTTAGTTATTAAGAGTTCCTTTAAGTTCTTAAATAATTTAAGAGTTCTCAAATGATACTAATCCTATATATATATATATAGGATTAGGTTCATTTCAGAAGTGATTCTTATAGCGAGAAGTGCAAGAAGTGATCTCAACCATTAGATTATTAATCAATGGTTGAAACATTATTTCATTTATTGTAATTAATAAAATTTGAAAGACATTAAAATAAATATGAAAAGGTTAGTTTAGGTACAATAAAATAATTAATTGTTTAATTTATCTCATCTGTCCCTAAATAAAAGCTCAAAGCATAAATATCCAAAAGTTATGATTTGTAAGTTACAATTTATTTATTTCACTATATGCTGGTGTAAGATCTAATTTTGTTCTTTTTTCATCAATAAATAACTTTTAAGTTATAAGATTTAAGCAAAATAATATCTTCATCATTGATTACTCTTTTGAAAAAAATATAAAAATAATTTGAATATGTGTAAGACGGAAAAAAATGTGTATAAAAGAATTGAAAATGTGTAAGATAAAAAAAATAAGATGTGTATGAGAAAATTAAAGATGCGTAGGAAAATTTTGAAAAATGTGTAGGAAGAAATTAAATATGCGTAGGAAAAAGTTGAAGATGTGTAGGACGAAAAAAAAATGTACGACGAATGTAGATGTGTAGGAAAAAAAATATGTTGTGTATGAGAAAATTAAATATGTGTAGGAAAAAATATTAGGATGTGTATGAGAAAATTAATGATGTGTAGAAAGAAATTGAATATGCATAGGAAACAATTGAAGATAATGCAGTTGTGTATGAAAAAAATATGTTGTGTACGAGAAAATTAAATATGTGTAGGAAAAAATTAAGATGTGTATGAGAAAATTAATGATGCGTATAAAGAAATTGAATATACGTAGGAAACAACTAAAGATGTGTAGGAGAAAAAGCATAGGTACGAAGAAATTGAAAATGTGTAGAAAAAAAATTAAGACATGTATGAAAAAATTAAAGATATGTAGGAAAAATTTGAAGAGGTGTAGGAAAAAAAATTAAGTCGTGTATGAAAAAGTTAAAGATATGTAGGAAAAATTTGAACAGATGTAGGAAAAAATTACAGTTGTGTAGGGTGAACTTAAGAGATAGGGTAAAAAAATATAAAGATAAATTTATTGTATTATGGATTTATTGATTTTTTAAATCTTTTATTTATTGTGATTAAATTAATTATATTAGTTAGAAATGTAACTCATATGATTTAATTATATATATTAATTAGAGAGAGAATACATTTATATTACTTTAATACCCTTTTCATATATTTTTAATGTTGGAAGATTGAAAACTAGATGAGTGACCCAGATTGACTTCTCATACTTCTCGCTGTAACTTAACTTCTCGCATAAATCATCCCACACATATATATATATATATAGGCAAAGTATAGAATGAAAACCCACTTGAGTTGTGAAAACCCGCGAAAACCCTATGTAACATCGTTTTTTTTGGTGTATGTAATATATGTTGTAAAATTTAACACAAAACATCGAAACATTAAAAAAAAATTGTTTTGCTATTTTTTAACATTTTTTTATATGTTTTTAGGAGAGAGAAAAAATTATATTTATGTTAACATTTTCATTAACTTTAATTGTGGACCACAAGATTTAATCTTTAATTAAAAACATGTGGTTGAGAATGAGTTTCTAGAGTTTTCACAACTTAAGTGAGTTTTATTTAACCTAACTCTCTCTCTCTCTCTCTCTATATATATATATATATATCTACTTATTCTAATAAAGTAAAATAACCGGTGACACATGTCGTTTGAAGATTAATTCTTAGCAAAAATTTCCCTCAAACTATTTTCCTATTTTTAACAAATACTTATTTATGTCAGTGTAATCAATTCATATCAATCTATCATTTAATTAAATAAGTAATTAGCTAAATTATAGAGATTAAAAATATGCATGTATTTATGTTAGTATAATAAAAATATTTGTATTTTTAATAAAATCATATCTACCTTTTTATGTATTAAAGCAATTTATAAACATTTTTCAGTGTAGGAGATGAATGCAGTAAAAGTTAATGAACGATTTTTATAGGTCTAAGAAGATAAAAACAAGAAGAAATTATGAATGGATAACAATTAAATTTTCACGTATTCATTCAACCTTCATGGATCCATAGAGTTCTTATCCATCTATTTAAAATTTGTAACACAAAATCGTGTTTTAGTCATACTAATTTTATATATGATGTTCTCTTTTTATGCCATTTATAATAAAACATCTTATCATCTTTCGTTAGAATTCGCTATTCCATTAAAATATAATTACAACTTATAAAATCACTAGGTGCATCTTTTTCGTGATTATGAAGAAAATTGCGTGAGAATACACCATGTATTCGTATGAATATTCTATTAAAAATATATTTTGAACCTGTTAAACTATTTAATTTGATAAAAATATAGTTTTTTAATTTAATCATTTAATATTTATAGTTAATTGTAATTTTTTTAATTTCCCGTGCATCACACGGGTTCTAAAGCTAGTGGTGGTGGTGGTGGTGGTGGTGGTGGGGGGGGGGGGGTTATCCTAAAAATAAATAGTTTCCTAGGAATAGGAAGACTAGGAATAAATCATAGTCATTGGACCATGTTAATCAATGGTTGAGATTTAAAATTACCAAAAACCGACATAGTTTTTTAGAATTACTCTTTCACTATTATAAATGGCATAGTTTCCTATAATTATTCTTTCACCATAGGTTGTAACACCACATGTAAAAATCTATTAGTTCTTATAATTCCTAAGAAACTCCTTATTTTTATTTGAACCCTTTTATATATATATTAGGGATCCAATACATTAATTTCTTATCGTGTAATAGGTGCGCGACCTCCTTTACCCTTGATTTTAAGAAACCCTAAATCACCTTCACTGCCCAACTATCTCTTATGTGTGAGTCGTCACCGGAAAAACGGTCTCTGCTCAATCCATCTCCATCTCCACCGCTCGCCGGCGCCATCAACACTCTTCGTCACCATCATCGCCGTCGACAACGAACTCATCGGAAAAACGCAAAACTCGTCACATGTTTGTTTAGTTGAATTGAAATTGAAATTGAAGCCAATTGATCAGTTAATCTTTGAAATCGATTCAATTAATCATCAATTTGAAGCTTCGATCGATCAATTTTGAGTTCTGAATGATGGGTTTTGACATTGAACGTTTAAGATTTGGCTTGAACGTATAACGTTTTTGTCTGATTGTTTAAGGTTTGAACATTTTAGCTGAACATTTAAGCCTTTGCTTGAACTTTTAAAGGTTTGAACGTTTTAGATGAATGTTTTAGCTGAACGTTTAAGTTTTTGCTTGAACTTTTAAAGGTTTAACGTTTTAGCTGAACGTTTAAAGGCTGAGAATTTTGGCTTGAACGTTTTAGCTGAACGTATGTCGCGTACGTAATGTACGTTAAGCGATTATTGTACGTTAACCTTAACATATATATATATATATGCTAAGTATAAAATGAAAACCCACTTGAGTTGTGAAAACTTTAGAAACCCATTCTCAACCACATGTTTTTAATTAATGTTTAAATCTTGTGATCCACAATTAAAGTGAATAAAAAATGTAAATATAAATATAACTTTTTCTCTCTCCTGAAAACATATATAAAAATTAGTAAAAAAATGTTAAAAAATAGCAAAACATGTTTTTTATGTTTCGATGTTTTGTATTAAATGTTACAGCATATATTACATGTAACAAAAAAAACGATGTTACATAGGGTTTTCGCGGGTTTTCACAACTCAAGTGAGTTTTCATTTTAACCTTACCATATATATATATATTGTGTGTGAGAGAGAGTATGAATGAGAGAGAGAAAGCACCCATGACCCACCCTCACCCACCTTTACCGCCTCCTTCTTTACCGCCCTCTATACAGCCCCGTCTCAATGTTCATCCCCTATACCACCCCTTTACAATCCCCCACCATGCCCACAACATCTTGTCTAAGTGTCCCATATTCATATTCGCATCAAGATGTCTTTTGGTCCAATAGCATTCGATTCCCCTTAACCAAGTTATGACTGCTAAAAGGACATTGTAAATGCATATCCACTAATTGTCTAAAACTAAAGTTAAATATTCTCAATTCATCTTTTCATCCAACGATATAGGATGATGGTTAAAACTTGAGATTCTAAGATCTTAACCTTGAATCTAACTCAAAGAGGTTTTTCTATGATAGTGTGGTTCCCCCTTAAGGTATTCATCAGCAGGGCCGTCTATGAGAATTTAAATACCTCGGTGTTCCTATGATAGTGGGGTTTTCCTATGATAGTGGGGTTCCCCCTTAAGGTATTCATCAGCAGGGCCGTCTATGATAATTTAAATACCTCGGTTGGGCCAAAATGAAAAGGCCTGTATGCCCTAACGAGTAACGAAATATACAAACTAATATTTTTAAATGGCGAGACAATAAACATAGTAAAAATGTAATATTAACATCAAATACAGTAAAACTAACGGCTAAACGATAATTTGTGAAGCTCTCTTAGCATATATTATTGACAGCAAAGAAGGAATGAGGAAACAAAGAATTTTAATCGGCTTCTAATTCTTTTATTTCTTATTTGATTTTTATATTTTATTAGGTTTTAATTTTGGTTTTGGCCTAAAAATTTGACAAGGCCGGCCAAAATTTTGAAAATGTTTAGAGAGCAGACCAAATTTTTGAATAAAGTTGATGGACAAGGCTATTTATTTGAAAATCTTGAGGGATAAGATCATATTATTCTCACTAAATATCTTCTCTAAAGCAGTTCACCAAGACGGTCTTTTTTTGTTTCCTACCGGATCCGTATAAATTTTCAAATTCTTGAACTTTGTTCCTTTTAAATTACGTCTTGGCAGACGCATTTTAAACAAATTTGTTTCAAGAAGATGAGATCTACATTTTTTCTCTTTATACGTATTAAATCTCGTCCACACCGACATGATTTATGTTTAATTCACCCACACCAACAAGAATTAAGTGGATTCCGTCAACACCGACACTTAAATCTTAAATATTTAATATAATATTTTTATTAACTAATTTTCCTTATTTGACATGTAAAATATTTATAAAAAATCTTTTGTATGTAGAATATTTATATTAAATATTTAAGAATTAAGATTTAAGTGTCTGTATGGACATGATCCACTTAATTCATGTCGGTGTAGACGGATTAAATATAAATCTTGTCGATTTGGAGGCAATTTAATACTTATAAGAAAAAAACAATCTCGTTTCCTTGGAACAACTTTTTTTAAAATGCGCCCGACAAGACGAAATTCAAAAGGAACAAAGTTCAGGAAGTTGAAAATTTGTAAATATCTGATAGAAAATATAAAAAGACTGTCTGGGTGGACAGATATTTAGTAAGATAAATTTGGTCTTGTCCCTCAAGATTTTCAAACAAATGGCATTGCCCATCAACTTTATTCCAAAATTTGGCCTGATCTCTTAACATTTTCAAAATTTTGACCGACCTTGTCAAATTCAGGATCTTCAACGTGTCGTCTCAGTCCAAATATTTTGTGACATTTTAGGAATCTTGAATATCGTAGGGCCATTTTGTATTTTCTCTTTCTAAAAATGTCTACTTTGGAAAATTTTCCTTTATTTTAAGGCATCTAAACGAACCAAACGTTTGGTAAACCGTTCGACAGGAAGTTCATTTATTTAAAAAAAAACCGAACATGAACACATGTTTCGTTCGTTCATAGGGATGGCAACGGGCCAGGTATAGGTAATCCTATACCCATACCCAGCTCATTACCTGTCGGGTATCAGGTATACCCATTGGGATTTTCAAGAAGATTTTTTTATCATTATAATTCTTTTATACCTTTTATTTATACAACAATTATTAAATATTAAAATATAATACACTTCACATGTATAAGATTGATTTTTTTTAGAACCACTTTGAGTTTTAACAAATCGAAATAACTCAACGTAACAATTTTTTTTTGTGATTTTTTTTACATATACGTAATATATGTAGGTTACATGTAAAAAATTACAGAATTTTTTACGCCCTGAGTAGACTTTTTACATAGGTGTAACAAACATTTAATTAGTGTAATCACTATACATCTTTATTATCTCCCCTACTTAATTTTTAATCGAATTTAATCTCAGTCATATAATCTAATATATTTAATTAAATATGTAGATTTGAGCTATGCCTTGTGCTAAGGTTGTCAGTTCGAATTCTGAGCCAATCCGGGTTTTCATCCCACCATGTGTTACGTCAGAGAGTTCTGCTCTTGTGGTGGCACAACGGCTGTCAAGTGGCAGTCGGCGGTAAGGTTTCCTGTGGGAACGCCCAAGCCAAACTCTGAAGCCAACGTGGGCCCGGCTAAGACAACTTAGTCTGGCCAGAGTGGGATATCGGAGCTCTCCAAATTTGGAGAGTGCGGTATCATAAATATAAGAAAGTCACCGTTTTAAAAAATAAAATTAAATATGTAGTTAAGAATGAAAATTTTAAATTCTTAAAAGTCTATAAGATTCTCAAATTATTCCTCCTCACATTTATAAACTTTACTATAAATAAATAATATCATTATAATTTTTATATGAGAAATAAAGTATAAAAAGTATTTTGTACTTTATTATCTGACGAATAGAATCCAATTCATCAATTAATCAAGTGTCATATCATTAATAATATTATTATTATTCCTAAAAAGTAAAAAGTAATATTGATTCATTGAATAATAATAATGAATGCGAATCCGCACCTCTTTATTGGCGTCACATTCACACTCACACTTTCTTTCTATCTTCTTTCTTCACATTAAAACATTTGCCTAGTCTTTGTCTTCTTCGTCGTTAGGGTTTCATAATTATTATTATTATTACATAATACATAATATGACGGACCAAAACGTTACAGCCGCCGCCGCCACTAATTCGCCGATGAAGAAGCTGAAAGAAGGAGACGATAATAATAACGCCGTCAATGGCGTTAAAAGCATATCGTCAGTGATTCCTGGCTGGTTCTCTGAGATTAGCACAATGTGGCCTGGTGAGCTTGCTGCTTAATTTTCATTGTGTTTTGGTTAATTGTGACGGTTTTATATGTAATTGTTGGTTGTGAAGCTGTTATGAGTGTTTAGTGGTAAGTGGAAGTTAGGTTATTATTATTATTATTATCGTTATTATTATTATTATTATTATTATTATTATTAACAATGTACAGAGCTTCTCTGTTTTTTAGTTTTGTATATTGTTATTATTATTATTATTAATGTACGGAGCTTCTCTGTTTTTTAGTTTTGTATATTATTATTATTATTATTATTATTATTATTGCACAGAGCTTCTCTGTTTTTTAGTTTTGTATAATAATAATAATAATTATTATTATTATTATTAATATTAATGTACAGAGCTTCTCTGTTTTATAGTTTTGTATATTATACTAATTTTGTAGGTTTTTTAGATTAGTTGCAACAGTTTTGTAATATTGATTGTAATTATTAAAGGTAAGTGGTGGTTAGGTTGTTATTATTATTATAATTTACAGAGTTCGCTGTTTTTTGTAGTTTTGTATATTATACTAATTTTGTAGGTTATTTGGATTAAGTGTAATGGTTTTACAATTGTTTTTATGAGTTAGATGTATTTGTAATTATTAGTTGCGAAGCTAGTATGAGTTATGACTGTGTGGTTAGTGGAGGTTGTTATCATTATATATACATCAAATACATTTTATATTTTTAACATGAAAACAGAGAAAGTTGATTTGTTGTTATTGTTAGGTTTATTTTTTTAATTGTTTGTTGTTATTTTTTGTTCGTATATGCTGATTTTCGATTATGGGACGTTATAAGTATTTGTTGATTTACATTTTGTTGTTATTATTAAGTTTTTTTCTTGTACTGGTATAAGTATTTGCTGTTATTATTTTGTTGGTGATTTTGATTTTTTGATATTTTTGACTTTGTTGATATTTTTATTTGTTGTGTTTCTTCATGATGTTTAATACTTCTGTTGACTTTTGAGCATTTTTATATAAAATTTAATTTGAAAATGTGTGCATGATTGCTTTACCGCATAGTCTCAGTGATCCAAGTGAATTTATAACTACAATGTCAATTCAGTTATTATGTGTTAAAAAAAATCCAAGTGGTGCAAAGTCAATCATTCATGTTTTCTGGTCCTCTTTTTTCCAAGCTAATAAAGTAAATATTTGAGTGTTGCATGTCTAATAAATGTTTTTTGAGTAAACTGCGGTTTTTGTTCTTGTGGTCCAAATATGCGATTTTCGTTCCTATTGTTTCATTTCACCTGCAATTAATTAAACCCGAATTCACTAATCCCATTAAGTCTGGTCATTAAACCCATCAGTATGTCCTTCACGTGAGAGGCAACTTTGTTATTTTTCTCCCAAAATACACCCCAGCTCCTCACGTGAGGGGCTTGCGAATTAGGACTGGGGTTATTTGGGGAGAAAAAGAACAAAGCTGCCTTTCACGTGAAGGACACGCTGATGGGTTTAACGACCAAACTTAACGGGATTAGTGAACTCAGGTTTAATTGCATGTGAAATGAAACCACAGGGACGAAAATCGCAAATTTGAAACTATTGGACTAAAACCACATATTTGGACAAACTACAGGGACAGAAACCGCAGTTTACTCATGTTTTTATAACACCAAAATTTCTATGAAGTACTTTGGTTGCTTGAATTTGAAGTTTACAGCTTTTGTACTTTAAAAAAAATTATAAGTTTTAGTTTTGTAGACTGTGTAGTGTTCTGTTGACTTTTAGATGTCAAGTGCTTGTAACTCTATATTCTGATTTGATGGTGCATTGTTTTTAAGCTATTCTCACATTTGATGAAGGCAGATTGTTTACAGGATTATTAGATTTTTTGATATATAGTTTTGGGTACATGAAAGTAGTAGTGTTTGATCTGCACATGGTTGTAGGGAGGTGGTTTGACCATTAGTCAAAGATTTAAAATGGCTCTCTGTTATGACCAAATACTGGATTATTGTAGACCTACAGTAACATCAATACATCATTTTCTTTAAGGGAAAACAAAAGTTGGATATGCGATTGTAGCTTGTAGATTATACCATTTATGATATAAAGTATTGCACTATTATGACCAAATACTGGATTATTGTAGACCTACAGTAACATCAATACAACAATATTTTCTTTAAGGGAAAACTAAAGTTGGATATGTGATTGTAGCTTGTAGATTATACCTTTTTCAATATAAAGTAATAAAGTATTGCACTATTTTTTATAGCATGGATGGTATAATAATATAATACTATGAGAATCCATTAATAATAAAATAAGAATTTTTCATTGATGGTATTCCCTATTTGTTGCAGGGGAAGCACATTCTTTGAAGGTTGAAAAGATACTGTTTCAGGGCAAATCTGATTACCAAGATGTTATGGTTTTTCAGGTATTAGTTTTCTAAAGTCTAATAGACTAATACAATCTGTTGTTACATGAACCATGTTATTATCTTTTTGAACACTCAAATACATCACACCCTTTGTATTTGTATAACTTTAGTTGTAGTTATTTTTTTATTTGACTGTTGAACATTTGAATTCTGTTTGTTTCAGTCTGCAACATATGGAAAGGTTCTTGTGTTGGATGGTGTGATTCAACTTACAGAAAGAGATGAATGTGCATATCAAGAAATGATTACTCATCTCCCACTTTGTTCAATTCCTAACCCTAAGAAGGTTTTGCCAGCTCTTGTAACTATTTATTGCATTTTGTGATTGATACAAAGTTTCAGTAACAGGCTATCTTACTGTAAGTTTTGTATTGACACTTCATGGATATATGTAAATGTGTGTGAAATGCTTTTTGTATTTAACATAAATGGTATAGAAAAGTATCTCACCCATTCATTGGCATGAAAGTTGCTGAGTTTGGAAACTGTTAAATGTTTGGTCTTTGATGAATTGATGTTAAAACTTTCTCAGTAACAAGTTTACTTTTTGTTGTCATTTTATTTTACTAAAAGCTTAATGGGTCTTTAAAAACGTTTATGATATACTTTTTGTAAACAGCAGTAATTAAACAAGAAGTTTCTACCTGTTTGCTAGTTTCGCAAACACGAAGTTTTCTCAAAGATTATTTTTGTCTGACTTCTGTTCTTCAATTGTAGGTTTTGGTTATTGGTGGAGGTGATGGTGGTGTTTTGCGAGAAGTTGCTCGCCATTCGTCAGTTGAACATATCGATATATGCGAGATTGATAAAATGGTCATTGATGTGAGTTATCATGACCTTATGAAATTTGGTTGTATTAGTTAACTTTTATAGGCTTTTGCATAATATCTCAATATACATTTCAAATTGTTCTGCATTCTGCATTCTGCATTTTGCATTTGTTGTGCCTTTTTTGAGTTATTTTGTAACCTGTAAATTTATCCAAGTATTTTTAACCTTAAGCAAAATTCGTTATTTGATTCTGATTCGTCAAGCCTAAATTGACTATTTTGAAAATACAATTCGTTATTACTTTCAAGCACACTAATTATCACAGTTAAAAAGGTTGTAAAATGATTTGAACTATTTTCGTTATTTGCAGGTTTCTAAAGAGCATTTTCCTGACGTGGCTATTGGATACAAAGATCCTCGTGTCACACTCCATGTTGGTGATGGTATACACACACAACAGAATCTTGTTCTCTAACATCTATTTTTTAGGTAATAATTTATAAAGCCTTGATTTTTATATGATTTTTAATCTACTAGGAGTCGCATTTCTGAAGGCTGCTCAAGAAGGAAGTTATGATGCTGTTATAGTTGATTCTTCAGATCCTATAGGTATACCCCCGTAGTGGGAGTCAATGTTGACCTGCTAACCTAAGATTGGTTTGATTTGGGTTGTGTTTTTATCTTTTCGCAGACAAATGGGTCAACTGAGTCAAATGGGTCTAAAGTTGCCCAAAGTGATATGTTATAAACTACTTTATAGGACACACAAGTTTTTAACAATGTTGATCACGAACATGCTGAAAAATGAGGTTTTATAAGATATAGTAATATATTTGATTACAATGTCGCCATTTTTTAGATTTAAGTCGTTTAATCTTAGAAAAATCAAGGCATGTTCTATTGTTCAACATGTTTGTGGTCTTAATTTGTATAAGTGTAATATGATATCTGGATGATCCATAAAGTAGTTCTAATATTTGAGTAACCTTCCCAGAAAAAGTTGAATATTTGGTGTCCTCTAGATTCATTATTCTTTTATTTGATAACATTCAAGAAAAAGATACAAACACATGTGAAACAAACTTTAAGTTAGTTTGAGAAACTTAGTGTGTCTTTTTTTTAAGTTCAGGACCGGCGGAAGAACTTTTTAAGAAGCCGTTTTTTGAGTCGGTTGCAAAAGCACTTCGTCCAGGTGGTGTTATGTGTACTCAGGCTGAAAGCATATGGCTGCACATGAATATCATTGAAGGTATTGTTGAAAATTGCCGTGAAGTCTTTAAAGGTTCTGTTAACTATGCATGGACCACAGTTCCTACATATCCAAGGTATTTTCTTGACATTGTCCTTTAAAGTCCAATATTGTTAAAAAAAACTGTATTTTTAACCATTTTGGGTCGACTTTCAGCGGAGTCATTGGCTTCATGTTATGTTCAACTGAGGGACCGGAAGTTGATTTCAAGAACCCGATCAACCAGATAGATGTACAGGAAAACCAGATCAAGTCTATAGTACCCTTGAAGTTCTACAACCAAGAGGTATTCTTTAAATTCTTTCTCAAAAACATATTTAGCACTTCAAACTGCTTATTTTACTCACAAGATTAGATAGGTAGTGTAACTGCACAAAGCTGGGCCATCCCCGAGAATCGTTAAAAAGGTTTTTGGCCAAAGGCGAGTAAAAAAAAGTTTTTTTTTAAATATAAATTCGATAGTAATTGTGATTTCTTTTATTAAAAATGGGCTGGTGTTTCTTTTATTAAAAATATAGTTTTTTTTAATATATATGTATATATAACATATACAATTTTTTTTTCCAATTTTCGGGCCTACCTGGGTGATCGGGTCTAAGACCGTCGGCCACCGTGCCCCCCTATCAGAGACGCCCCTGAGTTTAGCTACCAACTTCAATTTAGATTAGATGTAAAGTATAAACCATCTTATAGTTTATTACCAATTTAATCACCAACTTCAACTTAGCGGATTTTAACAGTAATTTTCCGATATGGCACTGGTTGATGCCATGCCGGCTACCACATCTGATGCCATATTTGCAAAATATGTTTTATGTTAGAAAACGGATATTAAATGTTAAAGCAAATGTAGACAAAAAAGATGCCATATTAGTAATTTTGCAAAAAAAAAAAAACTGATTGGCTTATTAGTTGCTACAGTTGGTGCTAAAGTACAAGTTGGTTTATTATAAGCACTTAATCTAAGTAAGTTTTTTGCTAAAAATTGAGCGGAAATTTGATGTTCGTTTATAACCCGTGCAGTTTGGCCAACAGTTTTTTGCTACGTTGACATTATAAGCTATTTTTTGCTTTCTCTAAAACTAGTCAACGTTTTTCGACGTACAGATTCACGCAGCTGCGTTTTGTTTACCTTCTTTTGCCAAGAGAGTGATTGAATCCAAAGCCGAAAACTAAAATATACAGAAAAGAAGTTAGCAAAAAAGGTCGTGTGAAGTTTCCCAGCTTCTAGTTGTTGACTGAAGATGGTTTCAACGTCTTCTAAGATCGATCCAAATCAAGATCAGAATAATTTATGTTTTAGTTACGGTAATATCCGATTTTATTTAAAGTTTTAGTCTATGAGAATTGAGATGCTTACCAGCATCATTTATGTTTATGCACAATTTGTCATCTTTCCATAGATTTTATGGGGACTTTTAAAATGTTAAAATCAAATTTTTCGGGTTTTGTTTATTTCTGATGCTTATGCATCCGATGAATGGTGGGCCGGGCCTCCGTGTAGGTTTTTTCTTTTTGTATTGAGCCTAGTGATAGATATAAGGTATAGGTGCGTACACTGTTTTTGGGCCAAACTGGGTCGGATTAGAAATTGGTTGTAGATGAAAACAAAACCGGATTGGATCAGACTGGAACCGGTTTAAAACCGGGCTTTGTCGTTTTTCTCAAACCGGTTTTCCAAAACGGTCTTGTATGTATGGTAAAATCCAAATTCAAACAAGCGATTCATACATCTCTAGGTGTAGTCTCTTTCATTAATCATTATATATGTTTGCATAGGAGTAACTGGTCATGTTTCTTGTGGCTCCCATAATTGTGCAAGAAAGATTCCGTTTTTATTTTCCAACACGTTCAATCGCAAACTCGTCTTAGAATCGGGTTAAGCACTTGTGCTAGTGTTTCAAGCCTGCCTAAATGGTGCCGAAAAGGGTATGTATTGACTAGACGTGCACAAAAAAACCGGTTCCGGAACCTAACTGGTGGAACCGAACCGGAACCGGTTCCAGTTCCAACCCGGTTGGAACAATACCCGGTTTGGGTATTTTTGTACCCGAAAATCGTACCCGGTTCTCCTATTTGTATGTCAGTACCAGTTCCAACCCGGTTCCTACCCGGTTCTTAATTGGAACCGGTTTGGTTCGTACCCGGAATAACCGGTTCCGACGGGTTTTTTTTGAAGGGTCAAACAAAAGTCAAACTAGCCGCTGGAACCGGTTCCAACGGTAATATAGCCGTTGGAACCGGTTTTTTAGACACCAATTAGCCGTTGGAACCGGTTCCAACGGTAATATAGCCGTTGGAACCGGTTTTTGAGACAATAGATCCGTTGGAACCGGTTCCAACGGTAATATAGCCGTTGGAACCGGTTTTTGATGCCCAAACCTATATATAACTTGTTTCCATTACTTGTTTCACCACCAAACTCAAAAACAAACTACAATACTACTCCTTTAGCAAACCCGTTCCTTTACCCGACCATCCAACTAAATATTATTATGGCACCCATCAAAAAAACTAACAACAAGGCTAAGAAGAGTGTTTTTGTTGCCCCCGTTCCTGTTACGGAGGACCCAAGGGTTGTTACAGTAGTCAACCATAACCGCAACCAAGACATATGGAAGAATTGGGATTTGATTGTGGATGACGAAGGTTATCAAAAGGCTCGTTGCAAACTATGTGGTTCAATATTAAAGCACGATTCCAACTCTACTTTGAGAAACCACATCGAGAAGCCATATTGCAAGGCGTTGAAAGGGATTGGCGCGACCGATCAAATTGACTTGGGTAAAGATGGTACACTATTTCGTTACAACACGACTCAAGTTCAAGATAGAATGGCAAAGTTCGTTATTCAACGAGGTTTGCCGTTTAACCACTTTGATGACCCGGAGTTGACGTCGTTGATTCGCGAAACTCTACAACCGAGATACACACATGTAAGTCGTACTACCTTAAGACGTCATTGTATCAGGTTGTGGGAGTGTGCTAAAAAAGAGTTAATCGAGTCTTTTCATTCTTTAGAAGCCATGGTTAGTTTAACTACCGATGTTTGGTCGGCACCACACGGGTTGCCCGAATCATACATATGTGTCACCGCTCATTGGGTTGATCCGGTGACATGGCAATTGATGAAACGCACCATCGCTTTTGAAAACTTCCCGTTCCCACATACCGCCGAAAAATTGTTTGAATTACTTGATGAAGTTATAACGACTTACAACTTGAGAAATAAAATATTTTCGATTTCGTTTGACAACGCTTCAAACAATACTAAGGCGGCTGAAAAATTTATCATTAAATATTCACCACCTTGTTTCGGGGATTTTTTTCATGTCCGATGTGTTGCACATATCATCAACTTGGTTGTTCAAATAGGTCTTGACAATGAACACATTTGTGATGATTTAAAATACTTTAGACTTATGTTACAAGATGTCTTCAAAAGTGGTAAAAGAAGACATCTTGAATATAAGAACTATTGCAAGTCGGTTGAAAGAAAGTATTTGGGGCCGAATTGGGACGTTCCAACCCGTTGGAACTCAACTTGTCATATGTTAAAGTGTGCTTTTGCCCAACGCCAAACTTTACAAGCTTTTCATAACAATCTTGTTGAAGAACGCGAGGCCGATATGTTTCCGGAAAGTGTTTGGGTCCAAGTCGGTTATTTGTTGGAGTATCTTGATGTGTTAAAAAAGTCAACAACAAAATTATCGGGAGTCTATTACCCTACTAGTTGTTGGGTTTTGCAAGAATTGTACTATATGTCTTGTGTTTTTAAAAGCTTTGCGGAGAAGAACAAACTCTTCGAAAATATTGTTGCGGTGATGAAAGAAAAGTTCATAAAATATTTTGAAATCATACCGCCGGTCTTTACTTGTGCCGCCGCATTAAACCCCTATTGGAATGTTAATGGGGTTGAAACAACGATTGAGGAAATATTCGACAACTTAGGTATGCACGAGATTGACCCGAAGTTGTCGACGGAAGCGAAGGACAAGTTCAACAAAAACCTTCAAGACCTTTATGACCATTATTTTCAAATGTATGGTCCAAGCACGAGATCGTCTTTTGTGAAAAAAACAACAACTGGTAGGCCGTGCAATGACCCACTTATAAACTTGATGAATGAGATTCGTGAATCGGCATCTAAGAGGCAAAGAGGAAACACACCAAGTAGCGAACTTGGTCGATATAGTGGAGCAAACTATGTTGAGGGCGCAACGGTCGACGAAATTCGCAATATTGATTTGTTGGCTTGGTGGAAAGGTAAACAAAACGAATTTCCCATTCTATCCGCCATGGCTCGTGATTTGCTTGCTGTACAAGCCTCAACGGTTGCTTCCGAATCGGTTTTTTCTCTTAGTGGGAGGGTGTTATCTATGCGAAGAACAAAACTAACTCCCGAGTCTCTAGAGGTTTGCATTTGCCTAAAGGACCATTTGGATGCGGTGGATCGTGTACAACACAAGGCGAACTTTGAAGACGAAATACCAATAGAGCGTCATATTCATGATGAGGAGGCGGAGGACGGGGTTTCTTCCGATAACGAAGACGAGGGTGAAGACGAGAATGAAGACGAAGAAGAGTTGTAATTATTTGTTTTGGTAAAATTATTTGTAACTTGTTCAACTAATATTTAGTTTTGATTTGTTTTATTATAATTACTTTTGTTACTCATGATTAATTGTTTGTTACTTTTTTAATAACGACGAACATTTTATTCATCTAAAAAATAACTATTACAAACATTATTAAAACATAAACGATACTAAACATAACAACTAAAACATAAAAAACAAAGTCCATCGTTTTAATCCGGGAATACTTATTTTTGGGTTGTAGAGCCGGACGACTCTCCCACTTCCGTTTTTTTAGCTTCCAATCTTCTTTTCTCTCGGCAATACTTATTCGTATGTTTTCGTAATGTCGAGTTGGACCCTGCTTTAAGAAACTTCGAGCAATATTTGCAACGTGCCAACTCATGTGAGTCGGTCATGAGACACAAATCGTAATGAACCCAAACATCGGGGCATCTTGTTGTTTCGATCACCATAACAACGTCATCATTGGTTGCCATTTGTTGTCGGTTTAAGGTTAATTGTGGTTTGGAGTGTGTTTTATAGTTTTGGGAGTGGTTTAACAAGTACACAAACAAACCTTGCTATTTATAGAAAGAAGATAACCTATTTATAGTTAAAAAACCGGTTCCAACGGTCAAAAACGGCTATATAGCCGTTGGAACCGGTTCCTAACGGCTATAATGTTTAAATTTCAAAAAAAACCGGTGGAACCGGTTTTTACGTAAAAACCGGTTCCGGTTCCACCCTACCCGGTTCCTAAAAGTTTGCATTTCTGGGCATCGGTTCGGGTCGGGAACCGAACCGGTTCCTGACTGGAACCGGTGTCATTTTGTACCCGGTGTGAAAAAAACCGGTTCCGAACCGGTTCGGGTTTTCAAGGTGAACCCGAATTGTGCACATCTAGTATTGACCAGACTTGGCTAAATACTAATATTTTCCGTCACGGATTGAGACTTTACTGGTATAAGGTGTGACACATGTTGATTGGTTGGTGGTGTGAGTAGTTGTGGGTTAAAGGAGTCCCCCACCCACCTCCCACACCCTAAGCATGTTTCAATAAAATAATTGTTTTGAGGCGAGAATTGGGTTGTCTGGTACTTTGTGTCTCGGTCTAATATTGGTTTGTCCTAGACCAGGCTCAGATTGGTTGCTAGTCTTTCAAGCCTAGTTACTTGTCTTAAAACACGTTTAATTCAAATAATAAAATAAGTACGATTTTGGATTGAATTAGATTTGTAATTAACTGGAAAAAATTAAGTACCAAATTATTTTCATTAGAATATAGTAATGGCTTAACATCCCAAGCCACATCATAAAAAGTGTCCGTAACACCCACCCAGTCTAGGAGTTTTTCGGGCATTTGGCAAAGACAAAAAAATGTGTAACGATGATACATGACTTGTGGTCGCTTATAACATTAATTTAAGCCATTATTTGCGAGAGAAAACAACGTTATGCTAGCTAAAATAGATTCACCAACGATTTACGTATCTAACATATACGTACATAACGAAGAAGAAATTGAAAGAAAGAAACTCAAGAAAGATAATCCAACTAATAGATACCCTCTCATTAGGCGTTAACAATGCTTAAGTACAATTCAATTACGCTAACGACCTAATTACCAGATCTTATCAGCTAACCCTATAACTATTCCAAAGTACAATTTAATTCTTAAACTAATACACCCTAAGAACTATTAAGATAAATTTATTCTTAAAACAATCCTCTAATTTCTTAATTTTCTTATTGGACAAACTTTATATCTTTTGATTAGACAATAGATTTTAAATGATTGATGATATTATTGGTGGAGTGGTGGGCTGCTTATTCAAGCACATGTAAAAACACTTGGAACTAGTGGGGGCAAAGTGGTAATTTTATGAACTTATAAACAAAAAAAACAAAAGAATACTTGAGCCATTAGGCTGAGGGGTGTGGAGCGCGAGAAATGGCGCGTGAGCCCATCCGCTCGCGCCCCGGGGCGCGAGCACCACACCACCGAGGCGCGAGAGGGGCGCGAGAGGGGCGCGAGCGCGGAAATCCAGGCAGGCGCAAGAGGGCTAGCGGCTGGGATAACGCGTAAATGGCCTGGGAATGCGTAAATAGAGCCGTTGGGCTCTTTGTTTATTAAAAAAAAAATTTTTTTTCTCTATAAAACCAATATCACATACAAACCAAAACCAATATCACATACCACACCCAAAACCCAAAATCACCCCATCTTCCAAACCTTTTTTTAAAAACATGGCTGGAAATTGGTACCCAAACCTAGATTCAGATTACAGTTACGACGATTTATGGTCGGCACCGGACCAACCGATGTTTTATTCGGGGTCGCAACAATCATCCGGCTTTCAACCATCCAACATACAACCGTCTCCTAACTTTGTAGTTCCGGAGACACAAGAACCAGAAGGTGAAGCTGCGGGACAAAGAAGACGCGTCCACCGGAAAAAACAAGTTGCAACGGACGGGTCGGGTTCGGCTTCGACTGGAAGGACGAAACGGAAAACCACTCCGTGGTCATCGGATGAGAAGGAAGCCCTGTGTCGGGCTTGGATAGTCATTTCTGAGGATCGGCGTTGCGGTAATTGTTTTAACGTTTTTTAAAATGATTTTTAATAAAAAAGTTAAATAAAAAAGTTAAATAACTTACAAATTTATTTATGCATTTTGCAGCGGACTACCAAAAGAGCAAGGTCTTTTGGACAAAGGTTAGGGAGACGTTCTATTCGCTCGTTGGGAGTACAGAGCGAACGCCGATATGATTTCGGGTCGGTGGACCGAAATCAGAAAATTTGTCGGCTTGTTTACTAATCTGTTCAACAGGAACGCCGGTCGTATGAGACCAAGTGGCAGTGACGATTTGGCGGTTTATAATTTCACTGTCGAAGAGTGAAAGCAGGAGTGCCTGCGGAGGTATGGGACGGTGAAGACGTGGGACGGTGTAAAGGTGTGGGAGAGGTTGAGAAGGTGTTCTAAGTGGGTTGAGCTGGTGGCGCCGGACCTTGATGCGGAAGTAGGGCCGAAACGGACTAAAACTAGTTCGTCTGGAGCGTATAGCACTTCCGCCGGGTCGGATTGCCGGGTTGGATTCGACCTAAACGTTGCGGGGGAGGAAACGTCTTCACCGCCGAGGAGGCGGCCATTGGGAAGGGACGCCAGGGGGAAAAAACCGGCTGAGGGGGAAGCCGTAAACATCACCGATCTTGTTGAATCCCTCAATAAATTCAACAAAACCATGGAGGTGGTCTCTAATGACAAAAAGGAAAAAAAAAAGAATGAGAGATTTGGACTTCCTTACAAGAGACTTCAGTAACCTAAATCCGGTCGACCAAATGCTGATGGAAAAACAAAAGGAACGTATCCGGAAGAGGTTGATCGAAGAAGACCAAGCCGAAGAATAAGAATAATGTTTTTTTTTAGTACTTTAATTTTTTTTTAGACATTAATGTGTTTTTTTAATTAATGTGTGTTTTTTTAAATAATTTATGAGTTTTTTTAATAATACGTTTTTTTAATACATTTATAAAAAAATAAAAAAAAACCGCTCGCGCCCCTCCACACCAGGGCCCGGGGCGCGAGCACCACAACCAACACCCATCTTATCAAGTTTCTCTCTCTGCCACACGTCACAATATTATTGGCTGGAGCCCCCACTCGCGCCCCCTCTCGCGCCCCCCACACCCCTCAGCCTTAGGGGGGGGGGATAAAGACTACTCGATGCATCTTATTGAGACTTGTACCAACCCCTTGTCTTCCTTTTTGTGACTAAAAGTGAAATATGATTCTACTGGTTTTTGTTTGATTCGGTTTTGTTTTGTATGCTAAAGATATTTTGAATAAAAACAAAACTATTCTAATAGTGATGACAACACAAATTATAATAAGGTTACAAGCACAACTTGTTATGTAAAAAGACAGAATGTGTTTAGAAAACTGAAAATCAAAGAAGTATGTTTAGGCTAAGTTGTTTTTTTGAAAACAAGACCGAAAACTAGTAGTGTTGTAAGTGTTAAATATTTAAAAACGAATGTCGGTGAGGGTTGCCTACCATTGGTTTTCGTACCTACCCCTAAAGTTTTATAAGGTTTCCATATGTTATTCGCAAAGCTCTTTAAGGTAATACAAATAACCCCTATGGTTACACAAACATCCCACTCTCAAAGATTATACAAACAACCCAACAAGCCTATATTAGAAACGAATGTCGGTGTGGGTGGCCCGCCATTGGTTATCATTTGGTACCCCTAAAGTTCTATAAGGTTACACAAACAACCTTGGTTATCATAGGTCCCAGCAGAGCCCAGTTGGACCCGCAAGACTCACCTTGAAGAGGGACGTCTGCGCAGAAACCAACTGGATCCGCAGGACCAACCATGCTCAGAGACGTGACGTCCTTACGCGCAGTACGCAAGCTGGTCCCGCAGGAAATGCCTCCCGATGGTGAAGGACTCCGCCTGTTCCCGCAGCTTCGGATACAAGCCATCAGGGAAGGCCACCCGCGCAGCAAGGCTACACGCACAAGGCACTTAGCTCTCAATCACTCAGTGTCACCTGAGGGAATGAGCAAAGCCGAGAACAATCCCGCACAAGGGCGGGAGGGGGAATACTCCCGCCCAAATAAGCCAGTCCGTACGATACAGGAAGATCTTCTGTACTGTACCTGACGAGGTATGGGAAAAAGATCTGACTAAAGATACGACAGCTTACTGACACAGTATGGCGAGCAGCATGCTCCTGTACGGTGTCACTATTAGCCGCTGCCTACTCACCAACTACTGCCATACCACGTGCGTAGCCGGCAGTTGGTGGAAAAGGAATAGTACACAGCAGGCCTGGTCACTATCAGCCGCTGCCTACCCACCAACTACCAGCAGGGCACGTGCGTAGGCCACTGTTGGTGGAACAGGAACACTGTTGCAGCCGGCCACACCTCCTTGGAAACCTACCTTCGGCTATAAATACCACAAATGGTATGACCAACATATCTTATCTTATATCATCATATTATACCTGATATCTGCTCTAGCAATCTCTTAATATACACTTATATTTAAAGAGCAATCTAGTCTGATTCTCACGCCGGAGGGTGGTCACAAGGAGGAACCCCCCCTTCTCAGTGACAAGCTCACGGTGTCTGTTTTGCAGGTTATCAGAAGAACCATCTTCTCAGGGTCTAACCCCTCGTGGGAAACAGCTATCTAACCCCCAGGTTACCAGTAATCTGCCCGGGGTCCGGTTAGTGTTTCTTCATTGGCGCCATCCGTGCATAAAGCTAGAACATTTTTCTCCAGTTTTTTCAAACTTCTAAGATGGTTAAAGAAATTCCGGTAACCACAACCCCAGCTACTGGGGGGAATACCGGCAACACAGTTTTTACAAACACTACCCCGGCTACCCAAGCCGGGGCAAGTGAAGTAAATTTTACGAACACTACCCCAGCTACCCAAGCTGGGGCAAGTGCAGTAAATAATCGCTCACTAGGATTCACCGATACCCAGTTAGAGAAACGAACAAGACTCCCCCGCCAAACACTCGATGAAGTTAAGGCATGGGCGGAGGCACGTCAGAGGGAATTCCAAGCTGAGTTGGACGAACGCTTGCGTTCCGTCCAACAGGCTGACGAATTCGAAGATTACTTGGATGACTCGGAGGAATCCGACTCCGACGCGAACCCTCGCCATAGGGCAAAAGGGAAGCGTAAGGAAACGGATTCCCAACCGAGAAGGCATTTTGGACAAGCCTTCAAACCAAAAAGCACAGGTGGAAGTCCACGAGACTTCTCCAAAACATTCAGACCAAACGTTGCAAATGCAGGAACGTCCAAATTTGCAAGGGACATTGCAGAAGCAATCGCCCCAAGAAGTGCCAAACAAATGTCCAGCATAGGCACATATGATGGTATATCCGACCCAGATGATCATTTGAACAGATTCATAGCGGGGGCAACCGTCAGTAGTTGGACGGAACCTACATGGTGTTACATGTCCCAAATGACACTGGTCGGGGCTGCTAGAGCGTGGTTCGATCGTCTACCGGTCAACCACATCTACGACTGGGCAGACTTCCAACAGAAGTTTAGCCAACACTTCAGCCAGCAAAGAAAGTATACCGAGGAGCAATGGACAATCCTCAAGTGCATTCGAGAAAAAGAGGAATCTTTGCTAGACTTCATCACTCGCTTCAATTCGAAGAAGCTAAGTCTGGGTAACATTAGCGAAGATCTTGTTCGCGCTGCCTTTATTCAGGGCGCGAACGACCCAGAGCTCATCCGCACCTTAACGGGTAAAGATGGCATGCCATCCACATGGGATGCCATCATGACAGCAGCTAAACGCTTTGCGGAAACGGAGAAGCAACTGGGTAGAGATCTCCCACAGAGCACAAACCTCTACACCCAGAAAACAAGGGAAGACAACGTCCTTACCGCCCGGTTAAACAAAAAGCGGAAGCTAGGCATTTGGCAGTCAAGGGTAAACTTTGACACCTCATCCGGCTTGCAGCATCGGTTAGGCGGAAGGGATAACGTACAGTCAAACAAGAACTCCAGATGGACGCCGCTCACCAAAAGCGTCACCGAGATATTCGCCACCGAGGAGCTCCCATGGCCAAAGCCTCAAATAATCCGACATCGCCACAATGCTGATCGGAGCAAATACTGTGAATTTCACAGGACAAAAGGCCACAACACCGAAGAATGCATAGACGTAAAAGACATGGTCGAGGCATTCGTCAGAGATGGGACGCTCGCGCACCTCGTGGCGCAATGAACGCTGAGTAGGCTGATGCGTGTAGAACCCCAGCTGGGGAAAACACGAATAAAAATTCCAGCTTCAATGTGGAGACTACATGCTGCGTAAAGAACGAGATCCCGAACCAGGTGCGTATCGGCTCGATGGCACTCCCATCCCAACATGGAAGGGAGCTCATTTACACAGTTTGCATGTAAATCAATTCCAAATTTGTAAAGAAAATGCCAAGAGCCACTTCTAATGGAAACGATTCTCCTTAAAACATTGACGCTAATGATTTTACATTTTTATGAACTATCAACACTAATGCCGGTTTTCACCGCATACAAAAGTGTGAAAGTCGTTGCGTGGGGAAGGCGGAAAAACCCGCATAAACCCAAAAAACGACAAACCTTCACGCAGGTCAGTCGAAGGGGAAAAGTTCAGTTATCCCATTAAATGAAAGTGCCGGTCTATCCGCATGAATCATGAAAGGGAACTGAACACTAACCTATTGACAACCGCGCGTCTAACGGTTAATTTATTCAACACTAATGCCGGTTTTCACCGCATACAAAAGTGTGAAAGTCGTTGCGTGGGGAAGGCGGCAAAACCCGCATAAACCCAAAAAACGACAAACCTTCACGCAGGTCAGTTGAAGGGGAAAAGTTCAGTTACCCCATTAAATGAAAGTGCCGGTCTATCCGCATGAATCATGAAAGGAAACTGAACACTAACCTATTGACAACCGCGCGTCGAACGGTTCAAAACAGAATTCCTAAAAAAGGATGAAGAAAACCTACACGCAGGTCAGATAAGGGTAAAGTTTAGCCATCCTACTAAGTGCAAGTGACGGTCCTACCCGCACAATCACGGAAGAGGAAGCAAAACTTCACACCTATTATCTACCACGTTCAAAGGTTAACTTATCCTCAGAAAGGATGAGGAAAACCTACACGCAGGTCAGATGGTAAAGTTTAGCCATCCTACTACGTGCAAGTGACGGTCCTACCCGCACAATCACGAAAGAGGAAGCAAAACTTCACACCTATTATCTACCACGTTCAAAGGTTAACTTATCCTCAAAAGGATGAGGAAAACCTACACGCATGTCAGATATAGGTAAAGTTTAGCCATCCTACTACGTGCAAGTGACGGTCCTACCCGCACAATCACGGAAGAGGAAGCAAAACTTCACACCTATCTACCACGTTCAAAGGTTAACTTATTCTAAACACTTGGAAAATTGCTAATTTAAACTAAAGTATGCAAGTCATATAACGTTTATAAAGCAAGGAATCCAATAAAAGAAGCGGTCTTACCCGCACAAAGATTTATATTTCATAAATATTCATTACAAGAATGGCCGGGTAACTACCCGCCTACAAGAAAATAAATCTATACAAGCTAAATCTATCCTAGCAGTGGGAAGGGATCTTCAGGATCAGGCTTCAGGGCCACTTCCACTTGGACCAGCACCATCAGTAGATCGTGGCAGTTCAAGGAAAGCCTTAAGGATAGCTAGTCCATCATCAGCAGCAGCAACTTCATTCACCTTCTCCACCACCGGATGCGGGAAGGCGGCGTACTGATTCACTGCTTGGTCGTAAACAGCTTCAGTATCAACATTGTACAAAGGGAAGTTGGAAGGCGGGATGCCTTTCTCAACGAACCCTAGACCAAGCAGGAAACCGACCCTTTCCCGATCCTCGTGAGAAGCGTTGAGGGCTGTGCTCATAGCATCATCGTAAGAGGTCTCAGCAAAGACCCGATGCACAACCTACAAAAGAAAATATACAAGTATCAGAACATTTTCTATTTACAAAGAAAAGCGTAAAGACAAGAAAAGCTTACCTGAGACAACGCTTCTCGAAGAAGCCATTCCTTGGTAACCAGGGCTTCTTGGAGGGCAGCTTGAGCTTCGTTGCGGGCGCGATCGGCTTCACTCTTGTTGAGGTTGGCAAGCAACACTTCTTTAGCCGCAGCCTCTTCGACGCCCTTCAGCTTACGCTCAGCATGGTCAAGCACCCCCCTCTGGTCCAGGATTTCTTGGAGCTTTTTGGCGTCTTCCATCGCCAAGGCATCATGAGCCTGGTGGAGAGCCTCTAACTTGGCTTTAAGTTCTTCATTCTCCACGCGCAGAGGCTCAGCAACAGCTTCAGCCTTGGTGGCCCTCTCGGTTGCGTTCCTTGCAGTTTCCTTAGCCAGCCGAAGCTGTTCATTAACAGCTTGGGCAGCCTTGGAACGGGCCTCAAGTCGTGCCTGAACTTCAACCTCGAGGGCCTTGAAGGCCTTCTCCTTCTCCGCAGCCACTGCGGTAAGTTTTTGGTTCTCCTCCCGGACAGCCCGCGCCTGAGCTACTTCCTTAACGCGAGCTGCTTTTAACTTGTCGTTTTCACGACAAAGCAGCTCGACGCGCGGCTGCATCCGGGCCAGGAGAACCCGAAGCTCATTGCTCAGCCTACCCTCCTGGTAGCTAGCCATGGCTTCCCCCAACGCACCACTAGGAGCAGCGTGACGAGCCCATTCCACGCACTCCACAGGGGTACGAAGGGTTGTTCCTCGGCGAATGTTCCATCGTGGAACATACACTTCATTGGAATCCGACACTGCAAAAAACATAAAGCAGTTAGGAAAATATGATAAAGAAAAAATATATAAAAAGGGCCAAAAGAACCCTACGCACCTGTAGGGTCAATTACAGGCCGATAGCCGCCGAACCCATCACCTGAACCCAACGGAAATCCATCCAAGAGGTCAGGCAGATGGGAAGGTGGCAGAGATTGGCGAGAAGCCCCATGCGTACCTGATGGATCGGCCGTCGTTGCCGATGGCGGGGGCATGGTAGCAGCCGCCGAGGTCGCCGCCGCGGAATCCGCAGCAATAGTAACCGCCGGCTCGGTGAAGGATGCTGTAAAAATAGCACTCACAGCCGGCGGTGACGTCATCTCAGCTGGAACAGTCGGCTCAAAGGAGTGAGCAACTGAACCAGCGGAAGCAGGCGCAGGCGCCTGGGTCGACGCCTCAGGTAGGCTGACCAAGCCTACCATCATTGGCGGGGAGGTACCACTCTGCGCTCCACCCTGGAATGCGTCAACATCCACGCCTGCACAAAGAAGATAAGTGTTAAATGATATTAAGCTATGAAGATCAAAGCTAAAGGAAAGTTGTACTTACGGGTTTTCTTGAGCCTGAAGGTACGGAGAGGCGGGGACGGACCCGATGGAGCCGGCCTCTTTGCGCCGGTCACCGTCGTCTTCTTTGGCTCTCCGGAGGTGACAGTCGCAACCTCTGGAGTGGTGGTCTTATCACCACCGGGATTCCCCGCCACCTCTTCGCTCTCGGTCTCCGAATCAGACCGAGGCGCTGGATCGGCAGTGGAGGCCTTCTCCTTCCCCTTCCCGCCGGCAGCCTTCTTCTTCCGCACCAACGGAGGACCATCTGCGGATTCCTCATCAGAACATACGATTAAAGGAATTCCAGCAGAGGTTTCAACATTGAGGGGTCGAGGGCCGAATAGCGCCTTACCTGGCCGACGGGCGCTAAGGATCTCATGGCCTAGCGGATAGACCTCCACGAACCGATCCGCCGTTTGTTCCAGGATGGGCAACTCGTTCTCGTCCAGAGCGCGAGTACCCATCCGAGCGGGACCGTCAGTCTCCCGCGGGTTCAGGAGCGACTGCAAGTCGTTCCCCTCTGAAATAAACAGGAAAGAAGTTAGAAGAAATTCAAAATCAACAATAAGAAACAAAGCATACCGTAAGGAACAGAGTTCGAACCGTATTCGAGGACGATTGGGATCTTTTGCGCATCGGCAGCCTTCCACACCCGGCTCATCCCCAGCATCACCATCCCGGACTCCGCAAACCGGTAAACCGGAGATTGGACCCGAGATATCTTCGAGAACCATTCCGCCTCCTGGTAGCTGGAGGCGTGAAGGCTCGGGAGAGCTTGCCCGTTCTTGAATTTCATGGCAATGGGGATGGCGCGAGCGGATATGAAGAAGAACTCCCGCTTCCACGAGCGAAGACTGCGCTCGGTCGCGCAGATCTTTAAACCCTTAATCCGGGTTGTCAATGTGTACCACCCCTGGATGCACCTCCAAGTATAGAAGGTCATCAGGCGGTCAACATAGGGCTCAACGCCCAAAATCCGGCACACCCACTCGAAGTGGCGAATCTTGGCGATCGCCATGGGGTGCAACTCGGTCAAATGAACACCGTGCCTCTCAAGGACACGGTAAACAAACTTTGTCAATGGGAACCTAAGATTCCCATAGACAAAGAATGCAGCATATACCCCGATCTTGCCTCTGGGGGCATCGTACACCGTCTGATGGGGTTCAGGAAACTCAGGCTCGAGAGACTCGAGCATGAACTTCCTGACGACGTACCGATACAGATCGCCAGGCAGAGCACACTGGCACTCGCCAGCAGTACTCTTGTCATCGACTGCAGATTCGAGATCACGAGACATCTTGTAAAAGAAGAAGAAAACGATTTCGGGAGAATACTTGCCTGAAAAGGTGAGTATTCGCCGGAAATCGCAAAGAAGATGAAGAGAAGAGTGAAAGTGTGGATTACAAAGAGCCCTCTACCCCTTTATATACTAATCGCAATTAATGCGATGAAATTAATGCGGAAGAGAGAGAAAACGAAGGTGCAATGAAACTATGACACGTGGCAAAAAGCAAGCTGGCAACAGCTGTTGACAGGACGCATACCATTAATTTCGCGGCCACGCGCCCGAAAAATCGCGCCCACGCGCCTGAAAAAGCGTCTGGAATGACCATGTACTGTCACGTCACCATAACTTCCTGCACGATCTGACACAGTCAGAAGAAACCGTCGCACGACGTTTCAGAGTTTTGGACTGTTCTTCTTTCCACCAACTCTTCGAATTTCAAAATTCAAAATTCAAAGATTCAAAAGTAAGCGGGAAAATACCCCTTACCTTGGCAACCAAGTAACCGTAAGACGGCTGCGGGTACAGTGTTAAGGCAAAACCCTTCACATACCTAGCACCCGCAGGGAATTGAAGCCAAGAAAACCTTGGCAAACAAGTAACCGTAAGACGGATGCGGGTACAGTGTTAAGGCAAAACCCTTCACATACCTAGCACCCGCAGGGAATTGAAGCCAAGAAAACCTTGGCAAACAAGTAACCGTAAGACGGATACGGGTACAGTGTAAAGGCAAAACCCTTCACATACCTAGCACCCGCAGGGAATTGAAGCCAAGAAAACCTTGGCAAACAAGTAACCGTAAGACGGATGCGGGTACAGTGTTAAGGCAAAACCCTTCACATACCTAGCACCCGCAGGGAATTGAAGCCAAGTATACCTCGGCAACCAAGTAACTATAAGCCGGGTGCGGGTACAGTGTAAAGGCAAAACCCTTCACATACCTAGCACCCGCAGGGAATTGACGCCAGGAATACCTTGGAAGTAAAGTAACCGTAAGACGAGTGCGGGTACAGTGTTAAGGCAAAACCCTTCACATACCTAGCGCTCCGCTGGGAATTGAAACCAAGAAGGATCTTCTGGGCAATGCTTGCGGAAACGGAAATAACATCCCCGCATAGCGGGAACGTCGAGAACTACGTTGTTTGAAGCTCCAGGATGGAATTGGTGGTTTTAACATAATTGATCACTATGTTCAAAACCACCAAAACCTCACGGAGAATCCACACAAGTGGGACTCAACGCTCCTGACTTGCGAGGAGGTTACAGACCTACCCGCATCATACCCAAAGACCAAGCAGGAAACTCGGGAATTTCTGCAAGTGACAAGGACTTCCGCGGGAGGAATCCCCATGGAAAACCTTAAAAAACCCTTTTCAAAACCCTCTGCTTAAGTCCAAAAGTTCACCTCACTTTATTAAACACTCATGAGAAGAACATTGGACTGGGGGGACTTGAAGAGGTAGGTCCCAGCAGAGCCCAGTTGGACCCGCAAGACTCACCTTGAAGAGGGACGTCTGCGCAGAAACCAACTGGATCCGCAGGACCAACCATGCTCAGAGACGTGACGTCCTTACGCGCAGTACGCAAGCTGGTCCCGCAGGAAATGCCTCCCGATGGTGAAGGACTCCGCCTATTCCCGCAGCTTCGGATACAAGCCATCAGGGAAGGCCACCCGCGCAGCAAGGCTACACGCACAAGGCACTTAGCTCTCAATCACTCAGTGTCACCTGAGGGAATGAGCAAAGCCGGGAACAATCCCGCACAAGGGCGGGAGGGGGAATACTCCCGCCCAAATAAGCCAGTCCGTACGATACAGGAAGATCTTCTGTACTGTACCTGACGAGGTATGGGAAAAAGATCTGACTAAAGATACGACAGCTTACTGACACAGTATGGCGAGCAGCATGCTCCTGTACTGTGTCACTATTAGCCGCTGCCTACTCACCAACTACTGCCATACCACGTGCGTAGCCGGCAGTTGGTGGAAAAATAATAGTACACAGCAGGCCTGGTCACTATCAGCCGCTGCCTACCCACCAACTACCAGCAGGGCACGTGCGTAGGCCACTGTTGGTGGAACAGGAACACTGTTGCAGCCGGCCACACCTCCTTGGAAACCTACCTTCGGCTATAAATACCACAAATGGTATGACCAACATATCTTATCTTATATCATCATATTATACCTGATATCTGCTCTAGCAATCTCTTAATATACACTTATATTTAAAGAGCAATCTAGTCTGATTCTCACGCCGGAGGGTGGTCACAAGGAGGAACCCCCCCTTCTCAGTGACAAGCTCACGGTGTCTGTTTTGCAGGTTATCAGAAGAACCATCTTCTCAGGGTCTAACCCCTCGTGGGAAACAGCTATCTAACCCCCAGGTTACCAGTAATCTGCCCGGGGTCTGGTTAGTGTTTCTTCAGTACCCCTAAAGTTCTATAAGGTTACACAAACAACCTCTCACTCAAAGGTTAGATAAATAAGCCATCGGTTTTTATAAAGTTACACAAACAATCCTGAACTTTCTTTTATTTAGAACTTAGAAATCTAAACCAATATTAATGACGGATTAGTGTCCCTACCGCAATAGAGAGGCTGGTTAATCGCCACAAGTTATCTTATATTTAATACAGTTAGGGGCTAATGCTTTAAGTTTATTCACGTTAAGACTGTGCGTTGTGGTGGATTCAACATGGGTGCGAGAGGGGGGTTTGTGCCACGTCGGTCGCAAACACCGCAACGAGTGTTAGCGAGCAGGGGAGCGAATAGCCTCACGCGACCCCACTGGCGTCAACGAAGGGGGTTGAAGGGGAATATTTGGTCATTTATGCAGGCCGCGATAGATTTTATCCCCAACAAGGTCAAGTGAGCGAGCAAAAACTTTATCCGAAGCAATATTAGAGGATGAATTTGGAATCAATGAAGCCACACAGCACAAAGTGTAATAATGTTTTTTTAATTTTCTATATGGGATCATTGTGTAGGTTGTACTCGGTGGGCCCATTCAGTTCTCATGATACAGTCTAGAAAAATGGTTGAAAATTGTTTAGCCAAACTTTGACTGGTTATCATGAGTTGATGTCCAACACACAAAAAGCTAACATCAGAAGCTTCCTTTCATCAATCATTTGTCCTTAAATGTTCAACACATTATTACACATGTAAACAATCTTCACATGTATGCCTACTTTTGAGTACCATGGTAGAATACAAGGCCTTGCATAATTTACTCACTCTTTATTTATTTTTATAACCTAAATCTTTCTTGTGGGAATCAGATAATCACTAGAATAGCTTAGTTGATCGCTCGTGTTAAACTGGCGACCTGGCATCGCATGGTGAGAGTTCTTTTGAGTCGGTTATGTTTTGGAAGGTGTCGTGCATTAGAAAAATGAAATAAATCAGGAGAATAACTTACTTAGTTAATCAACCAGTTTAAACAAAATCGTCATTGAGTTTGTTTTTCAAATTAATATCTTTACAGTTACAAACGATTACAACTGTGTCTCAAAACTATACTTTCGTGATCTTTAGTTCTTTACCATTTTTGCACCAAACAAATGTACCCTTGGTCATAGAGCATAAATCAATCACATTACATGGTTTACACCGCGTGTCGTGTTATGTCTTGTAGGCATAAAAGTCTATTTAGCTCAAATTACTACCATGCATAGTCTAATCATTTGCTTTCCTTTGAAAAGTAAAAATGACAACTTAAAACGAAAACAAAACCAATGACTGTTTTGCTTAACACATATTGTCAACTAGGCTATTTTCGTGATATCATACAATGCGTTAAGAATGATATTACCATGCTATAAACACTATAGCTAAAAACACGAAGTGACGAAATATAACTATGGAATATAAAAAAAAATATGAGTACATCATTTTTTTGATATTATTCGATGGCTGTTATTTTACAAACAAATGTACCCAGTAAATCCCACTCGTAGATTTAATTTAGAGTTAAAACGTAACCATCAATAATTAAAGTTAATATAATAACAACAAGAAGCCTAACATGATAATGGCAAGTGGGGGCTAAAGGAGCATCAAAACATTGTACTCAATTAAGGTAATATGTTTAACATTATGTACTATATTCATGACTGCTAGTTTGATGCTATCAACTTTTGAACCAAACATTTACACTCATCAATGGTTTAAATGCTTTAATAATCCAAAACATTTCCCTTTATTGATGTAACTAATATTCCACAACTCTTTATAGCTTCCTATTACCAAATCACATTTAATCAATGATTCTTTAACATAGGCGAGTTTCATCCATATTTAGCATAAAGTAGTTAGTAGTAGATAGTTACCGTATAATTTATGTGTATGTTATCAACTTACGTGTATTCGGTTTTTGTTGAAGTAAAAACTTGTCGCATGAGGTTTCTGGTAGATTATGATCTATGGATATCAAGTGACAAAGACTAAATTCATCTCGTCCGGGTTCATCTGGGTGATGGTGTCTCGTATTACCTCTCCTCGGGTCGAAGTATGAACCAGAACCATCACTCAATTCAAATCGGAGTCACCGTGAAAAAGAAACAAATACATATGTATATGTAAATATTATATAGTGATGTAAACCAATGTTAGCACAGTATTATATGGATGAATATATTTTAAGAAAATATACCTTTTCCCTCTAGTTTTTTCTTAGCTTAGATTAATTTTGATTTTTTCCATACTTAATTATTTGTTAAAATGATATTTAAACAAATGTAGTTTCATGTGTTGAGATTTAAGTTTTTATAACTTGAGATAATTTAAGTAGATTAAGAGGTGTATGGTTCAAACCTTGTAGTGTATAACATTAAGTTCAATAAAAATTTTAGAGAAGCCTTAAGGTGTTGATAATATCAAGATTCACATATGAGCCAAGGATACACACAAAACAAATTCTCTCATTTAGTATTATCTTACTGACTACATAAAACAAATATAATGTTTTGGATCCGACAATTACAATATTGATAAGATATAAGTTGTTAAAAAGTTATTAAGGTAGTATAGTATAGTATAGTATAGTATAATAGTATAGTCGAATATCATAAATTTATTGAGGAAAGTTGAGACAATTCCAGTTCTACACATAAATATAAAATATAGTTTTCATATAATATATACAACAGAATACATATTAATCATTCTTTTTTAATGGCAGTATCGATCGTATTAAAAAGCACCGACTAGCATATTACTAACCAGGTAAAGAACTAGAAAGTAGAAACTTACATGACTAGAAGAGACTTTAGAGAGTTTAAAAACCGCTCTATCCGAGAAATTTTAAAATTTTTTTCCTACTCGAGTACCCAAAAAAAATGAGAAATAAACATTATCAAATAAGTGTATTGTCTTTCGACTAGTCTTTGAGAAAATCGTGTCACTTCGAAGCTTCAAAATAGCCCACCATACAAAAAAAAAATAATCTCGTCCACCATAATTTCTTTCTTAGTCAAACTTAACGAGTTATCAAGCCAGTTTATAAAGGCAGAAGGAAATCTCAAAACTAGGAAGTTCAATTCTAACCACCAAACAACCAAATCCAAATCTTTTAAACCAAACCACACTCACCAAGCACATGAAGAGTTGTTTCCGACCCATTCAAACACGAGTAATTAGTAGTTGGGACATCAACACGCTTAGCAACGAAATTCATTCGCGTTGGAAAATGATTTCCTAGCACCCTCCACTAGTCCACTCACATATATTTATTTTTCGAGGTAAACAAGAGATCCGAATCATTTTATACAGACCATTGGAGAGAGATAAAACTAATCTGTAAGGATAAATATATGTATTTATATATTATCATCATTATCATTTATATTATAACATATCAAAATAATTAAATTATACTTTATTATTATATTAGTTAGGTAATTATTGATGAATCATATTACCCTTGCTAATAAAGAGTTTTCCATTAGATGTATATAAATATATGAAAGAATAATTAACATCATAACATAACCCTAAACACACACATAACAAAAATCCGTGTGCCTCTCTCTCTCTCTAAATTCAATTTTCTTAAAAACCCTAGTTCTCGACATTAACATACATCCTAAAGGAGAACGTGACCAAGCTGACAATCATGTCATTATGATCATTCTAATCGGCCGTGGCTACTCTTTCTGCATAAACATATATGTTTTAATTATAAATTTATCATATTATTTATATTTTTGATTATTAACGTGAAGAACTGATCAGCATAATATTTTTTAATTTGAAGTTCTGTTTTACATTTAATTTCACAGGGAAAAAAAAGGTGAGACATATGTGTGTATATTTTTCTTTGCTTTCCCTTGTGGTCTTTTGTATTGAAGCAAAACTTGTAGAAATATTTAACTCAAGATTTTGACATCTTATGCACTCACGTGACACACATATATATTGCAAAGTTCTCATTCATGCATCCAATCATGTATTTGGAATAGCATCTCATTATACATATCTCTATTTTTTTAAATATTATTACTAATATTGCAATTTTATATTTTGAAAAAAACTGGATAACTATGGAAGGAATTGGTTGCCATCAAACATTGTTCTTTCTTTAGGAAAGACTGTTTCCTGCCCATCTCTGATCAATTTATTTTTTATATATTTTCTAGAAAAATTTAAAATACAAATAGATATAAAAATGAAAAGTGTAAGAAGGACTTATGAATTGTAACCACACAAAATTTCCTAAAAATTCAGAAAGTAATAATAAAAGATCATAACTCAAAAAATAAATAGAAGCCGAAAAAATTTAAAACACTAAAATGTTTCCCCCGTAATTCCCGTTCAAAAAAAAATGTCGAAAAGACACAATAACGAAAATGAACAAAAGACACAGTTAAAACTAAAAAAAGACACAGTAGATTGCAAAAATATAATACAATGCTGAACAAAAGATAACACAGTGTTGAGTAATATAACACAATATCAAGAAAAAAAAACACAATGTCAAGAAAAAAGATACAAACAATGATGAAATTAAACACGAAACACAATGATAAACAAAAAGACACAATAATCTTTTTTCCCTCGACAATTTTTTAAGAACGAGGAAGACGGTGGAAACGTTTTTGTTTTTTACTTTATTGTTTTTTTATTAAATTTTGAGTTATGATTTTTTTTATTAATATTTTTTTTATTTTTTTGAGGGGCTTTTTTTGTGTACCTACAAATCTTTTTTATCCTTCTTATTTTTGTCTCTCTTTATAGGATAACTTGACCCTATTTTTCTAAGAGTGTTTTTTTTTCGAGTATTTCAACTGTCCCCAATTAATTTGTTTTCAAGTTTTTTACCTTATTATTAAAGACATATAGATAATAATAAGATAATAAGAAACGATAATGTACATTTAACTTATCATCCACATTATCCAAGTTAATATCGCTTTCATATGTTATTAGCTATTTGCTTATTTCTACACACACATTTTGGATGCCATGGGCGTCATCCCATCACCTTTATCTCTCCACCAATCACACACACACATTTATGTTTAATTATTATTTTTTAATATACAAATACTAATAAAACCATAACATGATAGCCAATTGAGGCCTTAGTTAAAGCCTATAACGTACATTGCAATAACGTGACGAAACGTCTTACGCTATTTAGTTAGTTAAGAACACATATCCTAACAAAAATCATAATGTTAATAATAAAAAGTAACATTGCTATTTTTAAAAATTGTGTTAAAAGAATATAAATGTAGCATCCCAAGAAACAGTGTCTTGATCATCTTACGTCATAGTCGTTACTATGTAAACTAAACAACAAAATAGTTATATAATATTAAAATAAAGCAATAAAATGCATTTTTTTTTCTTAAATATAAGCCATGGTTGCAACAAATATCTATACAAATAACTCCACACATTTTATCAAAAAATAAACATAATTTTAATTCATAAATTTATATACAGAAAACCAATATATGGTGGTTAGTGTATAGAAATAATTACATGTCAATATATAAATGGATAAGTATCATTAAAAGTATTAAAAATTTATGTTCTAATAAGTTTTATACTGTATTTTCTGGCTCAACTCTCAAGTGAAGGATGGTTTTTGCTCAAATGGATAAGTGTTCACTTAATAGTTAATACAAACCAATTTTAAACAATAATTTCAGTATCAAATACATTTTATTCTTAACATGAAAACAGTGATAACCAATTTGTTGTTATTATTATGTTTGTTTTTATAATTGTTTGCTGTTATTTTTTGTTCATATTTGCCGATTTCCGATTATGAGATGCTATAAGTATTTGCTGATTTACATTTTGCTGTTATTATTAGGTTTTTTTTCTTATGTTGTTATAAGCATTTGTTGTTGATTTTGATTCTTTGAATGCTATTATTTTTTTTTTTGTTATTATAAAACGTTGCTTATGTAGATTGCTATTATAGTTGATAGTGTTTCCTGTGTTCTTATTTTTGGTAAATTAACATTGTTTCCTATGTTCTCATATTAAGATTATTTTGTATATAAACCTTCCCCTTAAACAATAGGGAAAAGTGAATACGGTGTTGTCGCACACCTAAGCTTAGACGGAAAACTCCTCAAAACTACGTCGTTTTTATTAAAAAAACATCTAAAAATAGATCATTTTATTTTGGTATGTCACCATTAATTCAATGAGTTTATATATAGGTCAAATACCAAAACTCAAATAACATAGAGTTCAAAAACTTGAAAGTCATATGTTCAAAAAAGTTCAAAGCTTAAAACGTACAGTTAACTAAATTAATCGATAGCCCACGACTTATCAACAAGAAACTAAAATAACACAGGTTTAGAAAGGTTCTGGGAACTCAACAAATAGCCCCATAAACTTAACAGCACTCATATTATGAGTTTAAAATTATGAGAACATAACAAACAAGTCAAAGTTAAGATTACTTCCCACAAACTAAACTAAATTAAATTATAGTTTAAAAAACATGAGCATCTTCAACTGTTCATAAAAGTATTCTTCAACTGTTCATAAAATTATAGATGAAATGAACTCATTGAATTAATGGTGGCATACCAAAATAAAATGATCTATTTTTAGTTGTTTTTTTAATCAAAACGACGTAGTTTTGAGGAGTTTTCCGTCTAAGCTTAGGCGTGTGACAGCACCGTATTCACTTTCCCCTAAACAATATACTAAGAACCACGTAAATATACATCATATTATGTAGTTACAAAAGAAAGTGATGCAATTATAACTTAGTATTTCTTACATGCTATACCTAAGATCATAAATGAAAGTGGCTATGTTACGTAAAATTTGTATTCGATCTGTTTAAGTAGTTTTGGTGGAGTGATAAGGAAGAGACTTGGTGTTTCATGTAACTCAGATTTAATTCGTGCCCCCAACATTTAGTTTTAAAGGCACTAGGGTGATGATGAAAGACTAGGCGAACATGTGACTTTCACTAGTTGGATTCTTGAACTAAACGGATTTTATCTTATCGCACTGTCGTGCCTTTGAGTGAGTGTTCACGGGCATTAGCCTTAGATGAAGGTTTTTTCCGAATCAAAAGACGAGTGTATTGAATGATTCGTTTGCCGTTTAAAAAAATAAAGAAGTATATAAGAAAAATAACTATAAAAATACAATAATTCAGTATGGGGTTAAAACATGTTTGAATGGTCAAAAGGACTGTATAAATTGTCAGTTTACTTCTTTTTGGTCACTAGGGTTGGCCCATATCATCACTCACTCAGATTCTACTGTTTTTCTTTCAGTTTTTACAAGTAAAACTAAAAACTATGAAAGTGAAAGGGGAAAGTCGTATAAAAATAACTCAAAATCTGTAATAACAAAAAGAAAACAAACATTTTTATATAAATATGAAATTTATTATTATCTTTTATATTACTTTGAATTATACAATATTCCATCATTGTCTTGTAAATGATTAAATTATTGATGTTTAATGTATTATACGTCATTTACCAAAAATGTATAATTAATTTGTTAGTTTTATTTCCATAACAAATTGATATAACTTGTTATTCAATAAAAAAAAGACATATTGATATAACTTGTTACATTTAAAATGTTATAGCTTGTTAAGAAAGTCTAGAAGATATATAGAGCGATGGATGCATAGATATATACATCGTGTATGTATATGTGATTGATGACGTGTACGTAATTGTGTGGAAAGAATAAGGTTTGGTCATGTTGATAAGTCATAAATGTAGACTGAGGATCCATAAACAATCAAAGATGCATGATATATATATAGTACATGGTGTCGGTTGATTCCTTGCATTTTACTTCATCTTATAATTGATTTTAATAATATGAACACGGAATGTATTAAAAGATGGTGAATAACACATGAAAATAGAAAAAAAAAAGAACATTTGAGAACCCAATATTTAACTACTAGATTTTATCCTTCGTATTACGGAGGTTATTTTACATTATTCGTTTTTAATACTTATATATGTATATTTTTTAGATTTTAATTTTATTTATTGTAAGAAAGTTAATAATTAATATACTTGAAGTTTGATGATAAAATGGTTTCATAAATAAATAATATCTTATAATCCGGTTTAAAAGCTATCTGGGCTTGGTGATACACATTACCCGTTTATTTTAATTATAAATAATATCTTTATTAAATAAAATAGGATATTAATTTTTAGTATATCCCTATTTTATAGAATTTTCATATCAAATATTTGATGGGATTAATTTTTAATATAGTGAGATGTTATAACCTGTTTAAGAGCTATCTGGGTTTGATGAGACCTTTACCCGTGAATTCGGGTCAAATGCGTGGGAAACCTTCATTTACAAATAAAGCAATCTGATGGCTTAAGAGATTGGTTGTTTTACATTTTTCGTTTTTTAATATTTATTTTTGGAATTTAATTTTCTTTATTATAAGAAAGTTAATAATATACTTAGGGTTTGATAATAAAAGGTTTTCATAAATAAATGATATACTATAACCCATTTAAAAGCTATCTGAATTTGGTGATCCATGACCCACTTTTTTTACTATAAAATTTTTTATTAATTATAAATAATATCTTTTTCTTTTTAAATTAGATCTTAAATTTTAGTATATCCCTATTTTATTGGATTTTCATATCAAATAATTGGTAAGATTAATTTTTAATTTAATAAGATGTTATAACCCGTTTAAGAGCTATCTGGTTTTGGTAAGACCCACACCCATGAATTTGGGTTAAATCAATGAGAGGTCTTCATTTAAAAATCAAGTAATTTGGTGGCTTTCATAAAAGGAGGGAGCGATCAAATCGCGACACATAAGATTTTAGGGTTTTCGTTTATATATATTATAGATTTAAGAGGAAAGAATACGTATACTTATGGGGGATTCTTTTCACTAAAAATCGCGTAAAGTTAATACTTGTTATTAAGTGTCTTTAAGAAATCGTATAAAAAAAATGCATATCATATTACCAGTTTACCACATGTTCAAATCCTACGTAAAATTTGTTGTTTGGTGGAATTTGGGTATATAAAATTGGCTAAAAAAAACCCTACATAACACTTAAAAGTATATGTGTAGGTATATATCAACAAAATCTGTTATTCTTTTTTTAATACATTATATATGTATATATATGATGCAGATTCAAAAGGAAATTATTAAAAAGTGTAAATATGAAGAATCATGTCTTTTATATGTAAAAAAGTAATAGCAATTCATTTTTACATGTAAAAAAATATTTTTATCTTTTTTTGAGCTTTTACATATAAGCACATGTAGAAACTATTTTCATAAAAAAACATAAAAAATAATATTTATTACAAAATAAAATATTTTATTTGAATGCATTTTATATGTATTTATAAGCAAAAAACTTCAAAAAAGTTTATGCTAAAACTAATATTTTTACATATAAAATGAAGTTTTATATTATCTTTTTATATGTGAAAGACATAATTTTCTAGTTTCTATTTTTTAAAGTCCCATCTGTGTATATTATGTAATATGCATGATGTATAATATATACATGTGTTATTACTTATTATTCATAAAATCCCTATTTCACCCACAGGTGACGTGGATAGCTTGAAGTTTATAAAGGGTACTTCGAAAAAAGTGAAGTTTTGTGGGCCTTGGTAAATAATTTATGTTAATATGCCGTTTCAGAGAAATAATTCCCATTCAAATTACTGATCCACATTTATTGCCAAAAGAAATATTATTTTTGAATAAGACAACACTGTTGGAACAGATTTGCATCGAGTAAAAATATACATTGGAATATTTTGTTCATAAATAGTTTGCTTGACTTTGTGGTTCATTTGGAAATTACGGAACGAGAAGGTGTTTAAGGCTCGGGCATTATCCATTGTCTTCACGGTTGAAGAAATTAAAAGAAGCCTATTTAGGTGGTTCAAACTTAGGTCCAAGCATAAGAAAGTCGATTGAGCGTTTGGAACGACTCCCCATTGTCTTGCATTACAGCTTAAGTGTTTGCCTCTTGTTCTTCACCGTTGTTTTTTAATTTCAAACTCTGTAACTTTTTTCCAGTTTCCCCTGGAGGCGTTTACGTCATATTTTAATATAATTCTACTCTTGCCGTCAAAAAAAAAAGAAAAAATCAAAATCTAATGTCCACTTTATTTGAGTCTCGAACTTGCATCATTTTGATAAGAATAAACTATTTGATACACTACCGCTCCTGCTTAGTGAACCATTTGATCTAGGTATCAAGCTTCGAGATGGACTATGCTCGAGGGTGTAAGAAAAGTGGGCCGATCGAGAGAAGATGGAGAATCGTATAAGCCGGAAGATAGATCAAGATGGTGGTCGGATTGAGAAGGATGATTATAGAAAAAATAGTTCCAAAAAGATGTATCAAATGCAAAAGATATGATATAACCTTTGCATGATCATTAAGAATCATTTATATTTATATATATAATATACACACGTACACACCTTAGGTATGTATGTGTGTAATAAAATGACAAAAGAAGCATGTAGCTAATATATTATATATTACCATGTATATATGTTTGCATGTATGTATATCAATATCATAGTCACAAAATTGAAGACAATCTCCTACCAATTCACATTATGATTCTTGTAAGGCCCCGTTACCGGTAGCCATACTTTCGTGTTGAATTTACTCATAAACGCAGTTCTAAATATCAGAGTTAATTAAAACATTCGCGGAATATAAAAGCTTTCATAAAACATTTCATAATAAAACACGTCTTGTCTTAAAACATCATTTTGTCTTTCAAAATAAACGAAACATTAAACTTAAACGTCTTGAGTCTTCCGATGCCAGCCTCTTATTCAGTGCCACGTGTCTCCTCAAGCGAGCTGCCTCATCCTACTCACCTGTGTGCATACTAAAAGTCAGCTACGCTGAGTGAGTTCTAATTAATCATACACTATGCAATACACATAAACTTATATTCTTTCATTCATACTTTCATACTTTCATACTTTCTTTTGTATTAACTTACTTTCATATCTTACGTTATAAAGAGCATTACGCCCTACATTCCTCGAGTATTATTAGGGCTCGGTACCCTCCTTCCTCGAGTATTATTATGTGACATCTGCCCCATCCGACCCGACCCAGGTACCCGTTTTCTGATCCGATTCTTTTTATGATTTAAAATTTAATTATTTTCTTTTAAAACTTGACATTTAAAATATATATATTACTAATAATATTTTCCTTCCCGCCTCTTCCTCTCTCTTCCTTTCCGCCGTCCCGTCCCTCTTCTTCTCTCCGCCTTCTTTTCCCTCTTGTTGCCGTCCCGCCTCTTTCTCTCTCTTGTCGTCGTTCCGCCCTTAAGCCTTGAACCCCCCCCCCCTTCTCTTTGTTTGTCCTTTGTTTCTTCCCGCCTAAGGTTGTCTGCGCAGCTCCACGCGCCAGACTCCTTACAAGGAAGCCTGCGTGAAGACCATCTGTTGCTGCGATACGCGAGGCGAACTGTCCCCGCAGCGCGCTAAGAAATATAGTTCTTCCCGCAGCGCGCTAAGGAATATAGTTCTCGCAGCGCGCTTAGAATTGTAGTTATTCCCGCAGTGCGCTAAGGTTTGTTCTGTCTGCCTTCGCGCTCACGCGCTCGATGCCTTCTCGCGCTAAACCCTTTGAGTCTTCTGTTTAATCTAGCCGTTTACTTTTGTGATGTCTTATCTTCTGTGCTGTTGACCTGACCTATCTTATGTCTGAAAAGTTACTTTCGGCGCAGCATGCGCACCAACCCCATTGGTTGGCAGAAAAAGTGACTGACATTATCTTTTGAGATCTGCTTTTCCATGCTTGACCAGTACCTTTATCTGACCCTCCCATGCCTGTTTACTGTTACCTGTCAGCTTTTCCCTTGTCCCCTGCAGCTGCCATATCTTTTGATATCTTTTGCTTTTGGAATCTTTTGCTTTTTGGAGATCTTTTCCCCTTTTTATGGGATTATGTTTTCTAGGGTTTCCCTATAAATAGTATTGTTTTCTTAATAGTTTATCACTACACACACAAACACTTATTATCTTCCTTGCTCTCTGCCGTTGATCCTCTGCCGTCTCCTCTCTCTGCCTTCGTCCTCTCTCCTGTTCTGCCCAGATTCCCGGTAATATATAATACATATATAATAATTTGTTAAAGATACATATTACTATGCTATCATATATTCAAGACATTAAAACAAATCATTAAAACAATAATCTTATTTATAGGTTAACTTGTGCTTGTTTAAAGTTGGTTCTTGCATTATCTTTCAACGCATCTTTATCAAGTGAGTAATCTCGTATCTAATCCCTTTTTATTTTTAATGTTTTGGGATGTTCATGTGTTCGTACAAACTCGAGTCTTAAACTTGTTTATGAACTTTAGTCGTGCAGTATCCCATGTGTTGAGGACGTTTACTTGGCTGTTTATTTGTATGTGTGTATCATTAACCGCTTTGTTCGGCCTGTTCCGAAGTTTTCATGGATCCATTAGATGAACACGGGAGACCTATCGTTTACGGTTTTCTTTGTTTACACTTGCACAGATGTTTTCTTGTTTTTGTGCTCATTTGGGAGCACGGATTGAACTATGAACTATGATCTATTTAGGCTTGATCGCAACCTGATTACACCCTTGTTAAACACCAGACATACACGTGTTGCGCGCAGTGATTATTGTTATCTATTATCTATTAAACTTGATTTCTCACCAACACGCAAGTGTTTGACGTTTTAATTTAACACATGTTCAGGTTTGCTGTAGCTACATTTGGAGCTTGTGGACACGTAGGACGTTTTTACTTTTGGACCTAGATTAAAATGTATCAAGACAAGTTATTGTTGTTCGAATATTTTGCCTTATAGTATAATGATTTATGTTGATTTATGTTATCTCATGTTTACGTTGCGCGTGCGCGAATGAATATATTTATTAAATATTGACACCCAAATAGTGTCACGAGTAATGAAACAATATGTGGCGCCCCGATGTATAATCCGCCTTTGGTCGGGGTGTTACAGATTGGTATAAGAGCTCGTTGACTTTAGGATAGGTGGTTAGACGTAACGGCCTAGAATACCTAAGAGTCCCTTCTCGCGCATGAGAGAAATCTCATGTTTGCGCGCTTATTGTTAATTACTCGTTATTTATAAATATGATTGCGCAGACGCAGCGTATTGTTTTATGTTTTATTTCGCGATATTTCGATTATTGCTGAATTTCGATTTTTATTGGTTTTACTTACATATTCGTTTGTTGGGATTGAAAATCCGAAAAGTCATGGTGATACATGAATAGTTGATTTTCAAATTCCATTTACGATTATGTTCTGAGGTTGGAGACTTGAAAAGTCATGGTGATACATGAATTGTCAACCTCCAATACTCATTTTCTTGTATATTTTATATTGAGGATTGAAAAGTCATGGTGATACATGAATCGTCAATCTCCAATACTCGTTTACTCGTCATTTTAAATTGAGAATTCGGAAAGTCATGGTGATACATGAATTGTCGATTCTCGATTCGAATTTGTTACCTGTATTAAGTTTGCAATCAAATTCCTGTTTTACTTTAACTGTTGATGGTATCTAACCCCGCGAAACCAAGCTTTATAAGATTATACTTTGCGCCAAGACATTAACCAAAATTAAAACTTTTATAGAATGCCTCCGCTATCAGCTCGCCATCTTAGGAAGAAAGAAGCCGCGCGCAGACGATCGCAGCAACGTTCCCAGGAAATGGCCGCCGCAATAGCCCAAGCTTTGAGCCAAAACAATACCAACCCCTCCGGTTATAACATTAAGTCCTTTAATGCGGGTAACCCTCCGAAATTCACAGGGCTTGAAGGAGCCACCGTGATGCTCCAGTGGCTCGAGAAGATTGAAAACACTTTCCTCCATACCCAATGCCCTCCAGACAGACGAACCATATATGCCTCCAGTGTCCTGGAAGCAAGGGAGCTTACATGGTGGAATGGAGTAGCTCATGCGCGTGGCGCAGAAGCTGCTTCCAGCATGCTCTGGGAGGAATTTAAGGATCTCTTGACGCGAGAATTCTGCCCTCCCAACGAAGTAAAGCGCCTGGAGGAAGAATTTTGGAACTTGAAGCAATACAGTGGCGAAGCGCACGAGTACGCGACGCGCTTCCATGAACTAAGCCTGCTTGTCCCTCACCTTGTTACCCCTTCCCGCCGAGCCATCGAGAAGTTCCTTGGGGGTCTCCCCATGGAAATTCAAGATTCTGTATGGGCCAGAAACCCAGTAACCCTCTCTGACGCCATTGAGTTGGCCGCTGTGCTCAGCGACAACCATGTCAGAGCAGGAACCCTGTTCCTGCGGGGAGCTGAGAAGACCAAACCCACCAAGACTGCCCCTGAACCAACAGAAACCAAACCAGAACCCTCAAACCATAACAACCCGAAGCGTAGGCGCAGACAAGTTTACGCGCTTACCAGCCCACCCATTATCCAGCAACCATACCTACCTCCAGTATACGCCCCTACCCCACTGTCAGCCTACCCAACACCTCCTGTAGTCCACAACTATGCCTTAACCAATCCCGCACTCCCTGCCCCGCCAACTAAGAAACCTTACACAGGAACCCAACCCTTTTGCCCAACCTGTAAACTTCACCACCCAACCCAAACCCCGTGTCGACAATGTAACCGATGTGGCCGCGTTGGTCACTCTGCCGAGTTCTGTAGAGTCCCTCCCGCCAACCCAATCGCGCATACACCACCAACTTACCCGCTAAACCCACAACCAACATACCCTAATCCACGACCCAGGTCGTGCTTTAACTGCGGTGATCCCAGTCATTTCCGGAACGCGTGCCCAAGGCTACAAGTACAAATTACGCAAGCAAATCCGGTTAACCAAATCTCGAACCAAGTGACGCGCGGACGAGCTTTTAATATAACCGCGCACCAAGCGCAAGCGAATAATGACGTAGTTAATGGTACATTTTTGCTTAACGGACATTATGCTTCCGTACTTTTTGATACTGGCGCCGATAGAAGTTTTATTTCCCGCGCGTTTGAGCAGAAGCTTGCGCGATCCGCGCGATAACTTAAAAGAAAATTTTTCAGTTGAATTGGCTAATGGTGAAACTGTTTTAATTAACTCCGTGATTAAGGATTGCACGCTTAACCTTAACGAAAACGATTTTCTAATCGACCTCATCCCCATGCCTCTTGGAAGTTTCGATGTTATCATTGGTATGGACTGGCTCTCGAATAATCGCGCCGAAGTTATTTGCGCCAAGAAGTTGATTCGCATTTCTCGAGAAAACGGTGATCTTCACATCTACGGCAAGAAACCATCTAACGGTCTTAAGCTTATGTCTTGCGCCGAAGCCCAAAGACTCATGCGGAAGAAGTGTATTGCATTTTTAGCCCATGTGGTTAAACCCGATGAAGGAAAGAAGAAACTTCGCGAAATCCCTATTGTGCGTGACTTCCCTGAAGTTTTTCCCGATGATCTTCCTGGTATCCCTCCCGCTCGTGAAGTCGAGTTTCGTGTTGATCTTGTCCCTGGTGCTTCCCCCGTAGCCAAATCTCCTTATCGTCTTGCACCCGCTGAAATGCAAGAATTGGCAAGTCAACTTCAAGAGTTGACCGCTAAAGGATTCATTCGCCCTAGCTCTTCGCCCTGGGGTGCTCCGGTGTTGTTCGTTAAAAAGAAAGATGGTACGTTTCGCATGTGTATCGATTACCGCGAGTTGAACAAACTCACCATTAAGAACCGGTATCCATTACCGCGCATTGACGACCTCTTTGATCAACTCCAAGGTGCCTCTTGTTTCTCCAAGATCGATCTCCGCTCTGGCTATCACCAGTTGCGCATCCGCGATGAAGATATTCCCAAGACTGCTTTTCGTACTCGCTATGGCCATTTTGAATTCTTGGTCATGTCCTTTCGGTTTAAACCAACGCACCCGCCGTTTTCATGGATCTAATGAATCGGGTGTGTAGGCCTTTCTTGGATAAATTCGTGATTGTGTTTATCGATGATGTTCTGGTGTATTCTAAGACCAAGGCCGAGCATGAGCAACATCTTCGGTTTGGTGTTGCAAAAGCTTAGAGCCGAGCAGCTCTTTGCCAAGCTCTCCAAGTGTGAATTCTGGTCTGATGAAGTACAGTTTCTTGGTCATGTTGTAAACAAGATGGGTATTCATGTCGACCCATCCAAGATTGAAGCAATCCAGAACTGGATTACGCCACCCTCCTACCGAAATCCGTTCCTTTTTGGGCTTAGCTGGTTACTACCGGCGATTTATTTCCGAACTTCTCAAAGATCGCATTGCCTTTAACAGCTCTAAACGCACAAAGGTAAACCGTATATTTGGGGCTCGAAGCAAGAAGAAGCCTTTCTAACGCTCAAGCGTTTGTTGTGTGAAGCTCCTGTTCTAGCGTTACCTGAGGGTTAATGATGATTTTGTCGTGTATTGCGATGCATCCAACCAAGGTCTCGGTTGTGTTCTTATGCAACGAGGCAAGGTTATCGCTTACGCATCAAGGCAACTCAAGGTTCATGAAAAGAATTATACAACTCACGACCTCGAACTAGGCGCAGTTGTATTTGCCTTGAAGATCTGGAGACACTACCTTTATGGTACTAAGTGTATCCTCTACACTGACCATAAAAGCCTTCAGCACATTTTTGATCAAAAGGAACTTAACATGAGACAACGCCGATGAACGAACTCATCAGCGATTACGATGTGAGGATCCGTATCATCCTGTAAGGCTAATTGGTAGCCGATGCGCTCAGACCGCAAACCCTGCCATCTTAACTGTATCTTGCCGCAGCATAACAGCAGCTTCACTTCGCGCCGATCCAAAGCAACCTTGAAGTCGCGCATACAATCGTGACCGCAGCGCGCATACCCATACAGTAATGTAACCTCGCGCACGAGTTAGCGTGTGTGCGCGAAGCTCACTTTGTCCCTAATCTGAGTGAATTCTCTGCTATCTCAATCGCATCTGGATTCCCTTTGATGAGAATCTTCGCGCTGATATCCTAGTGAAAGCGCATAAATCTCGTATTCTAGTTCAGCCCGGCGCTGATAAAATGTACAAGGATTTGCGCATTACTTATTGTGGCCCGTATAGAAAAAGGATATTGCTTGTTCGTAGCTAAATGCCTGACTTGTTCTAAGTAAAAGCTGAACATCAACGCCCATC